>NC_058135.1:85419391-85433782 GCF_016433145.1 Gracilinanus agilis
ATTATATATATATATATATATATATATATATATAATAAAATAAAATAAATATACCTCCACTACTTTGAGGATTTTTACCTCTAGTAGGGATCTCTGGAACATAACTCCCACAATAGATGATGGATCACTGTAGTTCCATAAGCATTCTTGGGAGAGACAAGTAAGCTAAGGACATCAAAGAACATTCTTTGGAGAGGAAGAGAGACAAGGATAGAGGTAGGAGGCAAAGAGGGAGGGAAAAGAGTAAAATGACAGGAAGAGTCAAAGATAAGAGACAAAGAGAGGAAAAGTGAAAGTGAAAAAAAGAAACACAGGTAGACTGGTGGCCATGAAGATTTTGTGAAGACTGGCCCCATCATGTCCCTGGACTTGCTTCAGATTTTAGAAACTGATAAAAATTAATGTCCTCTGGATAAGACTGTCCATGCTCTCCTAGTTCCAACTGAGACCTTTTTCAGTCTCAGCTAAAGAATTCATTCATTGTTTTATATTCTTTGGCTTCTTGAATAAAGGGGTTTAATAAGCATTTGTTTATATTTTTTGTGTGACTAATTTTAGAAGAGAAGGAGCTTTGGCAGCTAAGTATCTCAATGGATCTCAAAACACCAGGCCTGGAGTTGGAAATAGCTGGATTAAAATCTGGCCTTAGATACTTCAATGCAGTGAGGCCCTAAGCAAGTCAATTAATCACAATTGCCTAGTCCTTATAAGTCTTCTGTCTTAGAATGGATACTTATCTATTCAAAGACAGAAGTTAACAGTTAAAAAAAGGGAAGGAGCAAAGTTAGAGAAAGAATACAGGGGGGTTTTGCTTTCTATCAAGAAACAGCTTTTTTTCTGAATCTGTCATCTTATTGTTAGATGTCTACACCTAATACAGTGGTCCCTCACCTATCACAGAAGTTTCATTCCAGAGACCCCCATGATAGGTGAAAATCTGTGAAGTAGTAGCATTATATTTATTTTATTATTCTTTTATTGATAAGCATTTTCCTCTGGTGCTTGGGTTCACTGACAGAAGCCTTAGAAGGTGCAGAAGATTTGGATGTCATAGGGCTTGAAATAAATTCAAACTTTTATGAACACTTCACAAAAATATACCTCAGAGCAACACTAGCACAGTGATCAGACATTGATGTGAAGTGGACAAGGAGAGATGTTGAATGTATGAGCACAGTGCAGGAGAGCAAACAGACTGATGCTACAGTTACTGAGTCAAACAAAGCTACATCTATGGTCTTTATTTTATCTTTGTATATTTTCTTTCTTCCAACTAATCATTTTTACTTATATATGATTTTTTTTATCCTGGGACTCCATTCTAGGAGCATAGGGCCACAACCAGTAGGCAATGGGACACACAGTCGCTCAGGGTCACCCAGCTGGGAAGTGTCTGAGCCCGGACTTGAATCTAGGACTTTTCGTCTCTAGGCCTGGCTCTCAATCCACTGAGCTAGCCCAGCTGCTCCTACTTTAGGTTGCAGTTTCTTTAGCAGATGTAGTTTTTACAGGGTGGGGTTGCTAGCCCCATGCCCAACCCTCCTCCTTTTTCATCCAGGCTAGGGACCGTCCTTGGCCCAGGAGTGGTAAGGGTGGGCAGTAGGGGTCAAGTGACTTGCCCAAGGTCATACAGCTGGAAGTGTCCGAGGCCGGACTTGAACCTAGGACCTCCAGTCTCTAGGCCTGGCTCTCAATCCACTGAGCCACTCAGCTGCCCCTATATGATTATTATATTCTTCAAAATGGCAGTAAAGAAGCAGCAGGAATTTGAAGAATATATGTTATTCTTCAAATTCCTGCTGCTTCTTTACTGCCATTTTTGACAAAATTTTTATTTTCCATGTCTATCATTTTCTTTTCAAGAGTCTCCAGGGTAGAAGATTTTTATTGTTCTTGTTAAAATTCTGATTTTTTAAAATTCTGATTTGAGACCTCAGAATTCTTGCATTATTTCATCGTTAATATAATTTAACAATTTTGAAGAACTTTGTCTCTTTTAGTCAATTTTGTATTGTCTTGCAGTTCTAGGATCAGTGAGATGTCTGAAAAAAATTACCATTCAATCAAGGAATTTTTAAAACATTTTGTTTTCTAGTATGATTGATTACTTGCATTGATTTCTCTTTGAATTTTTAATGCTTTTTTCCTCTATTTTTATTTTTTCTTCCATGTGCTTATTTATTCTCCTTCTTCTCATTTACATTTTTGGATTTTCAGCTTGTCTTTTTTTTTTTTTTTAAATAGGCAATGGGGGTCAAGTGATTTGCCCAGGGTCACACAGCTGGGAAGTGTCTGAGGTCAGATTTGAACCCAGGACCTCCTGTCTCTAGGCCTGGCTCTCAATCCACTGAACTACCCAGCTGCCCCCTTCAGCTTGTCTTTTACATTTTTCAGTGCTCATGTTTGGCTTCATACCTCATGTTTTGCTTTTGCTTCCTTGATTATTCAAGTTTTCTCATTTCACCAGATCCCTAGATTGGGTCTCTTCAGCATTGAGATGGGTTATGAATGCCCGACTCATTTTATTCCCTGCCCCATTGAAAGAGAGAAAGAAGATATAGAAAGCTCAGTTCTCAGTCTCCTTTCTTTCAGGCATGAGAGTACTTTCCTTTTAAATCATCGCATTTATTATACTACACTGCCAATTCTTTTCCTTTTGGTTCCCTTAATAGTTTGGCTTTGCTTTTTATAACTAGATAGAATCAATGGCTGCTATCCATTGTGGATTGAAAAGAGATCCATGCTTAATTACTTCTATATGGGAAATCATGAGGGTCCCCTGTAGAAATACCCTAATATATATTATTTCTGTGATTGGTTCCATAGCCTGGGCTTAGCAGAAAGAATGATTTTGAGAGTGAGGACATTTCATGGAAACTTCAAAAATTTTGAGTTCTGTTATTTTTTATGACTTTTATTTTTACCTTGGGTGATGTTGTTGTCTTTGTGGATTTTGTGTCATTTTTAAAATTATTCTGTGTAGCAAATATTTGACAATTATTTCCCCATTTTCTTTCTCACAATAACCTAATAATGAGGCAGTTTCAATTGAGCCAACTTGTTCTTTGTTGCTAATATTCTTTTCTTTAACATCATTATTCTATTCTTTTTTTGAGGGTGTTGTAGGAAAATCTGGGAGCAAGATAACTTATACAAGAAAGAGCCTTTAATTTCACATAAGGGTTTTGAAATTCCTCAAAATTTTTCATGTGCCAAATTAGGAATAGTGATATTCTTGATGAGTCAGATCTTCCAAATGTTACGTTCTTTGTGTAGTCTCTCTCCAGTGTCTTCTTCTTGAAAGTAGAAAACCCTGAAAGCCTTATATAACTGATTCATTTTAAATTAGCAGAACCAGAATAGCAATTTATATTTCAAAATCAATATTTAAAAAATAACAAATTTTCAAAACAAAAAAACTGATCAAAAATGAAATGAACCAACTGAGAGAGAAAATATATACAATAACATTATAAAATAATTTTGCACAATTTAAGAATTTGATCAATATTATGATCATTCATTACTAAGAACCAATGGTGAAATATATGTTAAAAAAACTTAAGGTACTCAATGAGATATATAATGTAAACAAAAACATAGCGTATGCATGGACATCTACACACATGCAGATACACAACAGATGTACATTGTGCATGTGTATATGTATAAATATTTGTGCTTGCATATGTGCATATTTAACTGTATTTCCATATATATGCATATGTTTTATACAATCATTAATAGAATTGATTTCATTTGATTAAGTATATTTATCAAAAGGAAGTTCCTTTCCTTTTTTTTTTATGTGGTGTGGTGGAAGTGATAGATAAAAGTAAATTCCTACCAATTAAACTAGAAAAGAGGTACTACAAATGTGTAATGTTATATTTCAAATGATTCCATCATATTATTAATTTTACTTTAGTACAAGAGACCTCACAGAATTCATAACTTGTAAATATTTACAATATAAAAACAAAATATAGATAAAATCTAAAGAAAAGGAAAAAAGGAAGTAATGTATGCTTGGAAGTTACATGTGTCCTCTCTTAAAGTCAGAAAAAGAAGATCTCTCTGACCTCTCTCATACTTTCTCCTTCATTCAAGCACAGAAAATCTAGAAATCCTTTAATCCACCAATGATGAGAGTCTTGAATCAGTTGAAAACCAGGAGACTCAATGATATCAAAAGAATCAAAGTTTCTGGTGATACAAAAAGCAAGTGGGGAAAGGTAAAGAGGATAAAAAATAAATTTCAATATATTACCAATGATACTATATTGAGAAAGTAACATAAAAGAAATCATCAAGGATTTATAGAAGGACATAGATCAGAAACACAGAAAATGATCAGGTACAGAACAGTTTGATATAATGAACAGATAGGAAAAGTGCCCAAATGAATGGATCAAGGATTCATTGATGTATCGAAGCATCAATGTTTCTATGAAGTAGATGGAGTATGTTTTGTTTTTCCTAGTGTACAAGGGAGTCAGAGGGCCATTAATTGATTTATTTAATAAAATGAAATAGCAAGTTACCAGCAGAGGCAGATCTCCTAGAACTCACCTCCTCTGAATCTAACAAAAATCTAATTCCATTCATTTGTTCATTCTTCAGCTTTGGCTATGGAAAACTGCCACAGGAGTCTTAAAATCTCGTTTGTATTTATATTTTATGAATATCATGTCTTATATTATTTTTACAAAAATGAAAATGAAGTGTAGGCTACTGTCTCTTCCACCTCCTTCTGATAATTAAAGATTTCAAAGAGAAAAGAAGGCCTTATATGAAACAGACAAGTATTTACATATTCATGAATTTTTCAGTTGGAAGAAGTGGTAACCTGTTTCAACTTTCAAAAGGAATTCACTTTCCTTGTTGACTGTGCAAAAACTCTTGAAATACATTAACATTAACAATATGTTAAATTGCATAGAAATACATATTTATATGCACTTCAAAACCATTGTTGAAATTGGTCACTTCTGAATAAACAATGAAGAAAAAAAAGTTGTTCTCTAAAAAGTATTTGCTACTAAGCTTCCAAAAGCTAAGTTGTGTTGACTGGAAGACTATGCTTCATTTCCTTTACTGAAATGTCAGGAGTTCTGAAAGGAAATAAATAATCCACAACTCTGAAAGTCACATAGCATTAAAAAGGACATTTTGGTTTTAAGTCTTCTTTATTTACTATTTAAGGGAAAATGATCAACTTTAAAGAGAAAATGTCATTCTCGGAAGAAATTTGACCAGGTATTAGTTATAACAAGTCTCTTTTTCAATAAATTTTTATTAAAATATGTTCTAAAGAATTAAGACATCTAACATTTCAAATTAGTGATTTCCAATTTTTTAAATTGATGAAATTGCATTATTTATTTGACTCTTGTTACTTAAATTTTTCCTAAATTTCTCTGACATTATATATGCATTTAAAAATAATCTTTTAATGTATACTGATTTGAAATGGTTAAAAAAAAGAAAAGAAAAAGCATTCCTTCTACTAGCTCTTTTTTCAGAAGCAAGGAAAAGTTTAATGTAACTAAATGAAATATAATGAGAACATTTTTCTCAAAAATCATAGAAATAATGCCAAAGTTGTACAGCATATCTATATGTATATTGCTTTGGTTGTTTTAATTACAGCATATTGTAATTAATGTTTTTCTTTGAGTAGGTAACTGCACTTTCTTTAAATATTTGGAGTCACTGTTAATAGAGTTTTTTTTTAAAATTAATTTATCCATTTTATATTTAAGAGGAAAAGGAGCAAAAATATTTGTCAGTAAGAGACTCCCTGCTCTGCAGTTTGGCAGTTAGAGACCCACTGATGTGCCACTTGGTGACAGTTGGTGACAGTTAGAAGGGTGTGGCTGAGTGTGGTTTGTAAGTTGCAGATCATTGGAAAGGGCTTTTTAGTCTCTGTGTCTCCTGGGAAGATGTTGTACTGCTAGCATTCTCTCTGGTTAGAGACAGAGAACTGAATTAAGGCCTTAATAGACTTACTGATTATTGATTAACTTGGGTAGATAAGATAGATAGACAGTGGTTATATAATCAGATAGAAAGAGTAGTGAGAATAGGCAAGGGCTTAGGCCTAGCAAAAGATAGTGCCCCCTGAGGCAGACAGATGTAGGGTTTTCTAGAAAAATTTAGTTAGGATTGGGATCTTGAGTATAGTTATAATCTATTATAAGATTACTTTCACTTTCCTCTTTCCTATTTGCTATTTCTATTTCCTAATAATAAACTAAGTGTTTTGCATTTAATAAACTGCACTGGCTTTTGATCAATCTCTTGGTCTCAAAAATTTAATCCTTTACATCACAAGTGTGACAAAACAAATGAGAAATTGCTAGTTTGTCGAATCTTTCATTATAAACTGAATGTAGTAGTTGCAAAAGCTCAAACCTCTTTGAGAATCCTTCCAAACATATCTTTAAAAATGACAGTAGTCAAAAACCAACAGCAAGAGAGAATATGTATGTGTGTGGAGGAAGGGATTCTCCTACAGAAAACAACATGAAAGATTGGCAGAGAGAGTTGATTTTCATGTGATAGGGTACCAGTGTGGGAAGAGAATTCCCCTCCCAATTATGTCACTTTGTTTGATGTCATTAACCAGGGACCTGAAGATCCTTTACCACTGAGATATGTAGGTATAGACAAGCCCTCAGAGAAAGAAAGTTAAAACTAACAAGATGGGAAACTAATCCCACAGGCACTGTACTCCTGGGCAGTGCCAGGCAAATTAAGGAACTATGATTGGTTCCTGAGATGTGATGTGGGAGAGCTAGTGGGTAGAAAAAATTGCTTATAAGGTGAGACCAAGGTACTGCTCTCTCTCTCTCCTGCTTTTCTGCTGGAGTTTGGAACCTGAAGGAACCCCTGTCAGTGGTGAGCTTCAATCTATCAAACAGGAGATAGGATATTGAGCTAAGAAACTCTTTACCTCTTTTCTACATTTCCCTTTCTTTACTATCACTACTTTCATGTAATAAAGCTACTAAAACTACTAACAATTATGAGATTGTTAAAGTAAAAATGCACACAGAAGAGTGCTAGATGACCACCCCACAATTATTGCACTAGTTTCCAAACTTGGAAATAGGCCAACTTTGAGATCTCTGGACCTTGCCTCCACCACCAACAAGAGAGCACTCCCACCTCTTGAAGTCCCAGGTACTGGCACCAAACTACAGTAAGGTCCAGAAATCTTTAGTACTGGACCCTTTAAAGTCTGTACTGTTCTGAGCCCCAGGGCAAAATAGCTCAGAGTGCTGAGTCCTGCAAACCATTGACAGAGGAGACAGAATTCACAGTTCTTAGAACTCCTAGACCACAGGTTTTAAAAAAAGGCAGAGAAATGAGGAAACAACAAAAGAAACACCTAACTATAGAAAATTTCTATGGAGAAACAAAGCAAGGCACAGAATCATTAGGGGACATTGGGATATAAGTGAGCACATGTAAACTTCAAAGAAAAATAGGAATTAGTCTCAGGCACTAAAAGAATTTTTAAAAATTCAAAAATCAAATTAGTCATATGGAAGAAAAGTGTGGGAAAATGAAAGTAATGCAAAAAGAATGTGAAAATAAAATTTGTTATCTGGAAAAACAGGTACAAAAAGCCAATGAAGAAAAGAGATTTAAAAAAAACAGAATTGACTTACTGGAATAAAGTAGCAAGATAATGCAATGTAGAAAATAATTCCATGAAAAGTTTAGTGGACCAAAAGGAAAAGGCATATCAAAAGGTCATGGAAGAAATTCATTCTTTAAAAATTAGAATTGGGCAAACAGAAGCTAATGACTTCATGAGACATCAAGAAATAATAAAACAAATAAAAAACAAATAAAAAACATAGAAGAAAATATGAAGTAGCTCATTAAAAAAACTGACCAGGAATATAGATCTATGAGGGACAATTTAAAAATTATAGATCTACCTGAAAGTCATGAAAAAAAACAAACTATAATTGCCCTGATATTCTTGAACAAAAATGTAAAATAGAAATGGAAAAATCCACAGATCACCTCCTGAAATAAATCATAAATATCAACTCTCAAAAATGTTATAGCCAAGTTCAAGAACTTTCAGGGTAAGGAGAAAATACTGCAAGCAGCTAGAAAGAAACAATTCAAATATCATGAAGTCCCAATTAGGTTTATATAGGATCTGACAGCTTCCACACAGAAGGATCAGAAGGCTTGGAATATGATATTCTGGAAGGCAAGGGAAATGGTTTTAGAAAAACTGAGTGCAAAAGCCTGTCAAACTTCCCTGCTTCCCAAGTAGCTGGATACTAGTATCAGGTAGAAAAAATTTTTATTTCATTTTTTAAGAAAAAATACTAACACTGCAATTTTATTTTACAATCATCTTTATCAAGTAATTTTATTTAATTTAACAGCAATCTGATACCTAAACATTTCTACCTCAGTGAAAAAGAGAGTGTGAGAAAAATGGAGATGTCCAAAATGAGATAATCCTTGCTTTCCTCAAACATGACTCTTTGACCCAAGATAATGTCAAGCTACATTTTTTAGGAATCTTGAACAGACTAGAAAAAATTCCCAAGCCCATTCTGAGGTATCTTTGAACCAGAGAAATGCCCTTGGAATTTTCTTATGATCTATTTATTTCTTTGCAATTCTATGCACAATTGGGAAAATTGTCCATTGGATCTAGATTAGAGCTGGGGGTGTCTTGGAGGCCATATTTCATTCTGGTTATTATCACCAACCCATCCTGGAATAAATGAGAAGTCAGAGTATCAGAGACTCAACTCCAAGTTGGACTTTGGACTTGAAACTTAATGGAACTGTGCTATGTGGCATAGCAAAGCTATGAACCTTACCATTTCCCTTTCCCCAGAGATTGAGGTGATTGTGGTACTTCTGCTGCTCTGATTTCAGTACTGTGAGAAAAGATACTTGCTCCTGTACTCTATTACCTTCCAGTTTCCTTTATTTGTGTTTTCTTCACCCTTTATATTTTAAGCTCCTTGAGCACAGGGACTGCTTTTTAAAAAATTAATCATATCTCCCACACTGAGCACAGATGCTGGTCCAATAAAGGTGCTTAATAAATGTGTATTGGATATTATCTTGCTGGGGGGGTGGGCAGTGGAGTTGATAGCTCTGCTTTGCTACAGTTTTGAAGCAGTCCTTTTTCATAGTTAATCTGATGATACAGGAAGCTAAGATGTCAGAGTAAAGGATGCTGCATTCCCCATTCCTTCCATACACACACAAGCACACACACACACACACACACATACATGCATACACACATACACACACACTCAAAAGAAAATAAATCACTTCAAAACAAAGGAAAGTTAGAGGAAAATGTGTCACTAGGGTAAGAGGAGAGAGAAACACAGGCAGTACGGCATCTATAAGAAACCACAGATTTCAGATTTGCTCAGAACTCTGCCAGAGGCAATGAAGCTACAGAATAGGAAAGTCCCTGGATGGATGCACTCCCTACAGTTAGCGAAGGCAGTAAACCTACAAACTCTTATGTAGCACTGATCCCTGGGGCTACAAGGGAGCAGAGGAAGGGAACTGGAATTAGAGTGAAGTAATCTACTCACTTCCACATGGCAGCAGAATGCCTGAGGTAGCAAAACTTAAAGCAGGGAACCTGCCTAGTCTAGGCCACTTCACAGGGACAGGACTGGTACATTGAAATTAGCAGTCAGCATGGAGGGAACCATGCAAGGCTGTACCTGAGACTAGGTTTTACTTCAAATTAATGAGGATAAATCTCTCTTCTATCTCTTTCTCATTTTATTAATAAATGCTTTATAACTCAGGCCAGACCTCTATTTATTCCTAAAAAAAAGGAAACATGTAAAGACTCAAAGGAAAGTGTGAAAGGTGTTAAGCCTCAAAAGAATGCCTGGATAAACTAACAAAGGAGTTAATAAATCAAATAAGAGATTTGACAGAAAAACAATAGTTGAGGAAAAATAAATTTCACTGACAAAAATGACGACCTAAGTAAAAGAATTGATCAAATGGAAATAGAGGCATGCACACACACACACACACACACACACACACACACACACACACACACACACAGAGAGAGAGAGAGAGAGAGAGAGAGAGAGAGAGAGAGAGAGAGAGAGAGAGAGAGAGCTCCTTAAAGAATAAGATTAGCTAAATGGAAAAGGAAAGATAAAAACTCAAGGCAAAAATAACTCCCTAAAATCAGAATTGGACATTTAGAAGCTAATGAAACCATAAGACATGAGGAAGCAAATTAACAAAAATGAATTTTAAAAGTTTTTAAAGATAAATGAAAATCTAAAGTGAACAGGGAAAGGCTAAAGGGAGAGAGAAAATAGTTAAAAGCGAAAAAATAAGATGAGGGAAAACACACAATTAGTAATAATAATTTTAAATATGAATGAGATGAACTCATCCATAAAACAGAAAAGGTTAGCAGAATGGATTACAAACTGGAATTCCACAATATGCTACCTACAAGAAGCACATTTAAAACAGGGGACACACAGAGAGTAAAAATAAAAGGATGGAGAATTTACTGTGCTTCAGTTAAAGTGAAAAAGACAAGGAAAAGAAGGGGTAGCAATCATGATTTGAGATAAGGCAAGAGTAAAAATTGATTTAATCTGAAAAGATAATTAAAGAAATTATTATAATTTATATGCTTATATAATTTAATATATGTCATACAGATACAATGAATACAATAGAAATAAAATGAAACAATAGAAATATTAAATATATTTCCACCTAATAGCATAGCATCCAGATTCCTAAAGGAAAATTTATATGAATTTCAGAAGGAAATACATGGTAAAATATTACTATTAGAGGACCTCAACCTTCCTCTCAGAAGTAGATAAATCCAACAACAACAACAACAACAAAAAAAGAAATAAGATGGTAAATAGAACATTAGAAAAGCTGGATATGATAGATCTCTAGAGAAATCTTAATGGGAATAGAAAGTAATATGCTATTTTCTCAGTACTGCATGGCACCTTCACCCAATCAATTACATAAATGGAGATAAAAATCTCACATCCAAATCTAGAAAATCAGAAAGATAAAATACATATTGTCTGTCCATAATATAATACAAATTACACTCATCAAAGAAAAGCAAAAAAAACCTTAAAATTAATTGGAAAATATATAATATTATCCTAAAGAATGAAATCTTTATTTATGATTCAAAGAACAAATCATAGGAATTTGAAAAAATTCACTAAAGAAAATGATAAAAAGGAGACAATATATTAAAATTTATGGGATGTAGCCAAAGAGGAGTAGTGGTAAATTAATCTTGTAAAGCTTATATTAATAAATTAAAGAAAGCACAGTTGAATGAATTGGGCATGTAATTAAAAAAATCTAAAAGAAAAATTCTTAAATTGCCCAATTAAACTCCCTATTGAAAGAAAACCACTGAACTAATAGATAAGACAAGACTTTGATTTTATGAAAAAATAGATAAACAATTGGTTAACTTTTTTAACATGTAAAAAGAAAACTCAATTTCAGTATCAAAAATGAAAAAGGTAAAGTAACCAATGAAGAAAAAATTAAAATAATTATTTTTTGGAAATATTTGCCCAATTATATTCCAATAAATTGTACAATCTAAATGAAATAAATGAATACTTACAAAAATACAAATTAGCTATGTTAACAAAAAGGAAATATAACACTTAAATAAACCAATCATAGGAAAAGAAGTTGATCGCAACATTACAGAACTCCCTAAGAAAAAGGCCTCTGGTTCATATAGATTCACAAGTTAATATTACCAAATATTAAAAGAACAACTAACTCCAATATGAAATGAAAAATTTAGAAAAACAAGAGAGAAGAAAGAATCCTTACAAACTCTTTTTATGAAAGAAATATGGAGTTGATACCCAAACTAACAAGAGATGAAATAGAGAAAGAGAATTATACACTAATCTTTCTAATGAACATTGATGCAAAAAAATGGAAAAAATACTAGCAAGTAAATTATAGTATTTTATCACAAGAATACTACATGATCAAGTGGGTTTTAAAATATGAATGGAAAACCATCAGTATCATTGACCATGTCAATAACAAAATCAATAGAAATCACATTATTATTTCAACAGATCATAAAAAGCATCTATTGGCAAAATAAAACTCTAATTTCTTATAAACAATAGAAAACATTAGAATACAGAGAGGCTTCCTTAAAGGGATTAAGGGCATTCATTTAAAGCCATCAGTAAGTATCATCTTTAATGGGTATAAAGTGAAAGCACTTGTGACATTGAGAAATTGCAAAGTGGAATTCCAGTTGCAAGAGAGTGGGTCAAACCTCACCTGAGAATTCCAGGCAGGCCCCTGAGAATTCTGGGTGAGGGAGCAGTTTAAGGCAGTTAAGGACAGTTTATTCCTGGGGGTTGAAGTGAGCAGGTCACTCTGTTTGCTGATTCCAGATCTTGGGGCTCTTGAGAGCTGCCAACCTTGCTTTAGCTAGACTAGACTTTCAATCAATCTCACTATTAACTCAAATTAGTTATTTAGACCATAGGAGAAGATTATCTATTAGGTTAAAGAGCTAAATAGCTAACCAAGATACCTCTCCTTTCTGGGGGAGGAGCTGCTTGGAAGTTTAGGGCTTCCGTGACCTTATTTTATCCTTGTTAAATCTCCCCTTCCTTTCCTTCCCCACATATCATTAAACCCTTCATTGTTTGAAAGCTGTGCCTGGTTATTATTTAGGGAAATACTTACACCTTCTCAAGCTCAGCTCCTCCAGCCATGTGGGCCAAAGCCTGACCCTTTCTCATTCCCTGAAAGCTTCAGACATCAAGCTTTTACTATTTTCTCCTTACTCAAACACTGAGCCTAGAAGATAACAGTTCAACCCCCATTTGTAAATGATTCCTAACTGCTTGGTGGGAGGGGGGGGGAAGTAAGGAGTACTCACAAGATTGTGCCCCTCCCTTTTCACACAAACCTGCTGAGAGCCTGTGTGTGTGCTTTCCATATACCAAGGGACAACAAAGTCCTCACTGCTACAGACCACTGGCATTTTTACAGCTTCTCACAAATATCACTGTTTTAAGCAATATAACAGTTTGGCCAGCCAGCCTAGGATTTCTCTCAGAAACTGAGTGGGAAGTTGTTAGGATGGCCAGCTTGGTTAACAGAGCCATTGTCACACTAGGGTGCTCTGGGGTGCTGCTATATGGGATATGGCAAGCTTGTGCAATTTTCTGGCTAGTTACTATTCCCCAATTTTGTATGGAAGTGATCAAAATTTATGATTCATATAAGTGGCTTACTATATCAGTGGGTGAAGCTCTGGCATATGTGCCATTGGGGATGGCCATGGCTGTAACATTTTATGGGGCCCTGATGATATTAAGGAAGGTTCTAGCTTTTACTTTTGGGAAGGCAGAGATAACAAACTCGGATCTGGAACAACTAGTTGAGCAAATGAAGACACTTATAGAGATAAATAAGCAAATTAGAGAAGGAAGAGATCTAGATGCTAAGACCATCATGCAACTAGAAATTATAGAAAATACAATTACACCAAAGAAGGGGGGAGATAGTAAGCAAAAGGCCACAAATAAGGACACCGATGAACAACAGGCTGCAGGGGCTAAAGCAGCTCCTGTAACTATTCTCCCCATAAGAGATAGAACAGTGGTGCAACCTAACTCAGGCATAATTCATGTCAAGGGCTACAAACCTTTCACAGGGGGTGATCTAGAAATCTTAAAAAGGAAGTTCCCTCAGTTCTACACAAATCCCCATAAAATGATCAAAGAATACAAATGGGCCATTAGGTTGTACAATCCAACATTTGAGGATGTAGAACTTCTTTTATAAGAGCTTTACACCCCTAGTGAAAAGCAAAGTTTATCACAGAGATTCGGTGCAACCCTAACCTAGCCTTGTGGCCCAAGCAGCACTAGGATTTAGAACTTTCTTCCCATGCAAACATGGCTTATCTTAAAAGATGCAGAGAAGATTTGGCAGAGGCAAGGGTAAGGCAAGAATACCATTTATCACCACTATTATTTAATATTGTACTAGAAATGCTCACTATACTAATAAGAATATAAAAAGAAATTGAATGAATTAGAATATGTAATGATGAAATAAAGTTATCATTCTCTTCAGATGATTTGATAATATATCTTGGCAATCCTAGAAAATCAACCAAAAAACTAATAGAAATAGGTAAAAACTTCATCAATATCACAGGAGGCAAAATAAGCCCACATAAATCAGAAAAATTCTATTTACTACCAATAACAAGAGAGAAAGAAGAAAAAACCATTCAAAAACCTCTATTAAATTATATATATATATATATATATATATATATAT
>NC_058135.1:85434033-85444295 GCF_016433145.1 Gracilinanus agilis
AAAAAAAAAGGCTTGACATCATACTATAAGAAATTATCAAAGAAACCTGCCTTGGTATTTTTTGAACAAGAAGATAAAATAGGAATTGAAAGAATCTACCAATCACCTCCTGAAATAAATACCCAAATGGTAACTCCTGGGAATAGTAGTTCACTATGTTGTCTCAGCCTACCTGTGAGTAATTAATATTTTCCAGTTGATTAGGTGGGGCTTTATTCATGTCATATATTTTTTCATTATGTTCATATAGTTGCTTAGGGTTTATTTTGAGTGGTGGGATAGTTTTCTCCCAGGCTTGGGAGAAAATACTGTAAAAAAACAGAAAGAAACAATTCAGATATCATGGAGTTACATAGTTGGCATTACATAGAATTTAGCAGTTTCTACTTTAAAGATTCCAAAGCTTGGATTGTGGAGAGCAATTTGGAATTATGGGCAAAGAGCTTTAAAAGATTGCTTGCCCTTTGACCCAGCAATATCACTGCTGGATTTGTACCCCAAAGAGACAACAGGGAAAAATACTTGTCCAAAAATATTTATAGCTGCACCCTTTGTGGTGACAAAAAATTGGAAAATAAAGTGGTGTCCATCTATTGGGGAATGGCTGAACAAATTGTGGTATCTGATGGTGATGGAATGCTAGTGCTATGTGACCTGGAAAAGCCTCTAGGAATTGATGCATAGTGAAAGGAGCAGAATCAAGAGAACATTGTACATGGAGACTGATACACTATGGCACAATAGAATGTAATAAACTTTTCTACTAGAAGAAATGCAATGATACAGGAAAATCCAGAGGAACTTATGAGAAAAAATGCTATTCATATCCAGAGAAAGAACTGTGGGAATAGAAATGCAGAAGAAAATTATATGATCAATCATGCGTTTCAATGGGCATATGATTAGGGTTTTATTGTTAATAGATCTCTCTACTGCAAATATGAATAACATGGATATGGGCTTTGAACAATGATTCATGTATAACCCAGTAGAATTGCTTGTCAGCTCTGGGAGATGGGACAGAAAAGGAATTGGAAAAATCATAAATCAGGTAACCATAGAAAAATATTCTAAATAAATTAATTTTTAAAAGATTTGAAGGCTTGGGGTATGACATTCTAGAAGGCAAAGGAACTAGGCTAACAAAGAAGAATCATCTACCAAAAAAACTAAGTATTTTCTTTCAGAGAAGGAAATCTAATTAAATAAAATAGAAGATTTCCAAGGATTCCTGACTAAAAGAACATACCTAAACAGAAAATTTGATGATCAAATACAAGACTCAAGAAAAGCATAAACAAGTAAATAAGCAAAAGAAAATTTAAGGGATTGAATTAGGTAAAACTTTTTATATGATTATAAGGAAAGATGACATTTAGAACTCTTAAAAATTTTATCATTAGGGCAGTTAGAGAGAGTATACATAGACAGAGATTGTGGGAGTAAGTTGATTAGGATGATATATAAAAAAATCAAGGGGAATATTGTACACAGAAATGGAAATAAAGTAAGATAATCAACTGTGAATGACTTTATTATCACTAATGCAAAGATCCTGGATTAATGGATCCAGAACAAATGACAAAAAGCCTAGCCAATTCTATGAAAGGAACTGATGAAAACTGAATGCAGATTGAAGCATGTCATTCTTCAATTTATTACCTCCATTAATTTTTTCTCTAGTGTAAGTAGAACATGTTTTCTTTCACAACATGTTGAACATGGAAATGTGTTATATAAAATATATATGTACAACCTTTAATATTTATCTGTCATCTTGTGTAAATGTGAAAGCTGAATATATGTTAGAAAATTTCAGAAAAGGATTATTCATTTGTAGCAACATATAATCTATGGGAAAAGTATTTAAAAAATCAAAAATCCATTTATCTGACAAATATAGATACACAAACACCATAAAATAATAATATAGTGACTCATTAAAATAATCCTACATCATTACTAATCAAAGTTCATACCAGATTGTAGGTATTAGGCAATCATTAAAAACAAACATTTTGCAACATATGAAAAAATAAAAATAAGTGAACATATGGAAAAAAGCTTTGGGTAAAAGCCAATATTTATTCATGATTAAAAATACAAAAAATATGATAGGTACCTTTTAAAAAACTCAATTTAAAATATTTCAAACCAAGAAGCCACTGTGTAGAGTGCAATAAGATAAGCAGTACTCTAACAGCAACAGATGTAAAACAAGAGTGCATACTTTCACAAGTTTTACTTGTGATTTTAACAGAAATGTTAGCAACTTCACTAAGATAAGCCATAAAATTTTAGAGATATCAATATTTGAAATGAAGAGGACAAAATGTCATAATTTGTTCACAAACAAAAGAAAAAACTGAAACATTAACTCTTGTTCAGGAAGGTTGTAAGATTTGAGATTAACCCAGAAAACTTATTTGCATATTTACTTACTAGTAATAAAGATCAAGAAAAGATATAAAAAGAATATCCATTAATAAAAATAATTATCAAATACTGTATAATTTGTCTTCCAGTAATTTCATCTCTCTTATCATGATTAAATAAAGGAAGTATTAAGCATTTAGAATTACTTCCAGTGTATGTATATTACTTGGATTAATATGGCAAAAATTACAGTGCTTCTTACACAGTTAATGAAATACTAATCAAAGTATCAAGGGATCTTTTCAAGTTTCTGGACAAAGGCATAATGATATTTTCAAGGATAAACATGCAAGAATAGGAAGGGATGTTCTAAAAGTAAAGTTTGTTAAGGTAGATATCATCCTGGCTTTAAAATGTCACCAAATTGCCATATAATACTGTGTATTATTTTTTTTAATGGAGAAATAAATAGGTAGGAAAATAGGTCCTAAACTGGTAACAATACATGTACTTGCACAAACATGCATAGGAATATTTGTGTATATGTGCATATAATTTTAAATCAGTTACTCATAGGTAGTTTAGGTCTCATTGTATTTTTCAAAAAGGACTTCTCTGTTTTTTAAGTACCCTTTAATAATGAATTTATATTGAATTGTCTCCAGTGACTATATTCCTTTTATGTTGATAAGATCAGTGTGGCTTTAAAACATTTTTGTTATATGTTGTGAAGTGTTACTTATTTTCAGTGGTGTTAAAGATATCTTTTTCACATATCTTATCATATTACATATAAATATTAAATTATCTATTCTGCCATATGTCTAGGACCGTTTTATCTTACAGGCACACATATAAATGCTTTATTATCCTATAGAACCTTATTAATGGCAAACACACATTTGTTGTACGTGGGGGAAAATAGGTTAGTAGTTTAATGGGAAGCATATTTATATCTAGATTTTATACCATATATTCCAATGAATTTCATTTGAAATATATAGATATTTAAAAAACAAGATAAAAATAGAAAAAAGAAAATGTAAGAATATTCTTATCTCATTTATGAAGAAAGATACATCTTAACTATAAAACAAATAGAAGGATTTGTTAAGCACTAAATGGATATGTTTGAAAACATTTTAAAAATATAGCTGAAATATATGCCAATTTAAAAAAATTAATTACTGCATATTAATTGATTTTAAAAATAACTCAAAGGCCTTCTTAATATACAAATCAACATGATAATTCCATTGAAAATCATGAAGTATTTATATTCATGAATGAATTTTAAAATGTATACAAAAAAGATGGTGAATGTGAAAGGATCTCATTTGCCCTCAGATTTCCAAACTTTTATGGTATTGTTTTCAGTTTGATTCTTCTGATAAAATCAATCTCTATGCAAATGACTTGGATGATTATTAAAATCAGAGTGATGAGTACTGAGTAGGAAAATATCAACCAACTTATAGAGGACATACTATTGGAAAGCTTTACTTTTATGCTATTTAGTTCATATGTTCACACCTGTTGAATTAATGTCTGCAACATTTTCCCTATTTATTCATTATTTAAACGGGGTAAATATGCAAACAGATGCTGCTTACTTGGAAAAATGTTACTGTCTTATATTAGTTATCGCATTCTGGGAACATGCCTTAATAAAGATCAAATTCTTCATAAACTTCTGTGAAATTTGAAATGACACTCAAACATTGCCCTATCATCACTGGTACTCCAGTATTAATGAAATCTACAAATGAGTATTTCATAAGAAGGCTGTATTCATATAATCTATCAAAAAACTAACTCTGAATAAAGTTTCATGTTGTAATAAATTTCAAATGGACTCTTTATTCCCCAAAGCTCCTTCAAAACCATGACAAATGGATGGATAACAGAAAAGATTTTGAATCTTATACCCTAGATATTCAATCTAATTTATCAAATCGAACACAACTGCTTCTACAATATGTTTCTAGAGAACAGTGGAATTAATTGCACTACAAGTTCGACATTCCATTACATTTCTCAATCTCTCACTGCAGGGCAGGCAAACCATCATCTCTATCTGCAAAGTATTCAAGACAGATAATAAAAGAAACATGGTAAAGAAGACAGAACTCCAAAAGAAGTAATATTTGTCTCAAATCAAACCCCATCAGTCCCATGGCTCTCAGCTAAGTATAGACTTAATAGCCCTAGGAGGAGCTTTACATTCTATTTCCATGCTTTGCAGAGCTATACTCAGTCAGTCCTTCTCATGTGAAACCCTAACATATTGAGTCGAAAGCTTAGTCTCTTGATAACTCAGTCTATGGTGATGGAAATAAGTGTATGTCTGGTGTTGGGGAATGAAGTGAAGGTAGGAATTTGTTGATAACCTGATCTACTCGATCCTAATAGGAAAAAAACCAAAACAACTGAATGGAAGTTGGAAAAATCTTACAGATAATTAGGGTAATACAAAAATGAACTTGGTTTCCTCAATTCAATTGAACAAGAATTCGTTAAGTACTGTGTCAGTCACAGTGACAGGCACTTGGACTACAATGACAAAAATGAAATGGGATTTGTCTTTAAAAAGTTCTTATGCTATATTATGAGTAGAGAGAGGTTGGCAGAATGTGCTTATAAAAGTAAATATGGAAATACAAAATAGAAAAAAATTAAAAATAGAAAATAGGAAAAAGTAATGGAGGCTAAAGCCCTATTAAGAAGAATCAGGAAAGGACTTTTGTAAGACCTAATATTTCAAAAAAAAATCTGAAGTTTCCAAAGGATGGAAATGAAAAAGGGATGGTTCAGTCAAGGAAAGCCATTGGGGAAGAATTTTTTCAAAGACATCTCAACAGGAGATAAAATGTTGTGGACAAGGAAAAACAGAAAACCAAACGGTCGAGTTTAGATAGATCATATGGTACATGAAGAGAGAAAAATTCATAATTAACCTAGAGATCAAACACGAATCAAATGATAAAAGGAAGTAAATATGAAAAGAAAGAATTGAACTATAGCCTAGAGATAAATGGAATCTTTTTTGGAGTGAGAAGATGACACGATTAGTCCTGTCCTTCAGTAATATGATTTTGGCATCATTGTTTGAAAGGAATGCTATTTATAAATTTATGAATGAAGGAGTGCTATTTATAAATTTCAGAGGGGCTGTGCACTTTGATAAGAAAAAAGACCCTTAATTGTTGCTTATCCATAAAATTTTTAATTTCCTTTATTTATTTGAATTTTGGAGATGAACAAAAATAAAGGTTTTTATCTTTCCCCTACACTGTACTGAAGAAAATATCATTGTAAAAGACCATGAATATCTTGCCCAAACACTTGTCACCTAATCCATCAAGGTCACATGTTGTTTATATAGCCTTATCTTTCATTTTGTCTTTGTTAATTATCACATTGATGATGGATGGACTACATCACAACTGGATGCAATCTGTATACAACCTTTGGAGAATTAAAGACTTAAGAATTTCAATTAATTTTAAGGAGATATTAGAAATAATTTTAGATATCTTGCAGCTTCTGAATGAAAGGGGTATATATGATGTTGAATTAAAAGGTAGAGAACAAAATAGGAGTTTCTGCCAGAAAAAAAGTTTTATATAAGCAGAAAGCCAAAAGTAGCTTCTACATGCATGATATTTTAACTCTTCAATTTAATCTACTTCCACCAGAACAATCTAGATTTCTTGGTGATGTTTTAGACCCCAAAAAGATTTTCCTCAACAGTGCAGAAGTTTGTGTTTTTTCTAGACTCTTCTGCCAAATTTTGAAATAATTGCAGTAATAGATTTTGTTAAAAAATATATTTACCAAGGTTAAAAGATTTGCTATATCTGTAAACCTTGTAAGAAATATCCGTTAGTACATAGATTTTTAAAATATCACACAGCAAGTGGCGATATAGAAACTCGTGTGAATACTATATTAATATATTTATTTGCTATTGTCATTAACTAGGGTTTTGGGAATTTTGGGAATTTTGCCACTTTATTTGAATGTGCATTATCAACTGTATTATTCTTTTATTATGAAAATCATTTGAACTCACACAGTGGTTCATGGCCAAGTTAAAAAGGATGTGGGTCTCATTTGTTAAAAACATTTATTAATATTTATTTTTTAGAAAAGTTAATGTGGTTACATAATTCATGCTCTTACTTTCCCCTTCAGCCCCCGTGACCCCCCCCCATGGTTGATACATATTTCCACTGGCTTTAACATGTGTCACTGATCGAGAACTATTTCCAAATTGTTGATACTTGCATTGGTGTTGTAGTTTCGAGTCTACACCACCAATCATGTCCTCCTCAACCCATGTGTTCAAGCAACTGTTTTTCTTCTGTGTTTCCTCAACCTGCAATTCTTCCTCTGAATGTGGGTAGCATTCTTTTCCATAAATCCCTAAAAGCTGCCCTGGGCCATTGCATTGATGCTAGTACAGAAATCCATTACATTTGATTTTACCACAGTGTATTGGTCTCTGTGTACAATGTTCTTCTGGCTCTGCTCCTTCCGCTCTGCATCAATTCCTAGAAGTCTTTTCAGTTCACATGGAATTCCTCCAATTTATTATTCCTTTGAGCACAATAGTATTCCATCACCAGCATATACCACAGTTTGTTCAGCCATTCCTCAATTGAAGGACATGCCCTCATTTTCCAGTTTTTTGCCACCACATAAAGCATAGCTATAAATATTTTTGTACAAGTTTACTTATCTATGATCTCTTTGGGGTACAAACCAAACAGTGGTATGGCTGGATCAAAGGGCAGGCATTCTTTTATAGCCTTTTGAGCATAGTTCCAAATTGACAGCCAGAATGGCTGGATCAGTTCACAACTCCACCAGCATTGCATTAATGTCCCAGGTTTGCCACATCCCCTCCAACATTCATTGCTCTCCCCTTCTCTCATTTTAGCCAATCTGCTAGGTGTGAGGTGATACCTCAGAGTTGTTTTGATTTGCATTTCTCTAATTATTAGAGATTTAGAACACTTTCTCATTTGCTTATTGATATTTTTGATTTCTTTATCTGAAAATTGCCTATTCATGTCTCTTGCCCATTGATCAACTGGGGAATGGTTTTATTTTTTATACAATTGGTTTAACTCCTTGTATATTTGAGTAATTAGACCCCTGTCAGAGTTTTTCGTTATAAAGATTTTTTCCCAATTTGTTGTTTCCCTTCTGATTTTGACTACATTGTTTTTGTTTGTACAAAAGCTTTTTAGTCTAATATAATCAAAACCATTTAATTTACATTTTGTAATTTTCTCTAACTCTTATTTGGTTTTAAAGTCTTTCCTTTCCCAGAGATCTGACAAGTATACTATTCTGTGTTCACTTAACTTATTTATAGTTTCCCTCTTTATATTCAAGTCGTTCACCCATTATGAACTTATCTTGGTGTAGGGTGTGAGATGTTGGTCTAAACCTAATTTCTCCCATATTGTTTTCCAAATTTCCCAGCAGTTTTTTTCAAATAGTGGATTCATGTCCCAAAAGTTGGGCTCTTGGGGTTTATCTTACACTGTCTTGCTGATGTCATTTACCCCAAGTCTATTCCACTGATCCTCCTCTCTGTCTCTTAGCCAGTACCATAATTGATTTTTTCAAACATTTATTAATATTCGTTTTTAACATGGTTACATGATTCATGCTCCTCCTTTCCCCTTCGCCCCCCGCACTACCCCCACCCATGGCCGATGAACATTTCCACTAGTTTTGTCATGTGTCCTTGATCAAGACCAATTTCTAAATTGTTGGTAGTTGCATTGGTGTGGTAGTTTCGAGTCCACACCCCCAATCATGTCCACCCCGACCCATGAGTTCAAGCAGTTGTTTTTCTTATATGTTTCCTCTCCTGGAGTCCTTCCTCTGAATGTGGGTAGCATTCTTTACCATAAATCCCTCAGAATTGTCCTGGGTCATAGTATTGCTGCTGGTACAGTGGTCCATTACATTCAATTTTACCACAGTATATCAGTCTCTGTGTACAATGTTCTTCTGGCTCTGCTCATATTGCTCTGCATCTGTTCCTGGAGTTCTCTCCAGTTCGCCTGGAAATCCTCCAGTTTATTATTCCTTTTAGCACAATAGTATTCCATCACCCGCATATACCACAGTTTGTTCAGCCATTCCCCAATTGAAGGACATACCCTCCTTTTCCAATTTGTCGCCACCACAAAAAGCGCAGCTATAAATATTTTCTTACAAGTCTGTTTATCTATGATCTCTTTGGGGTACAAACCAAACAATGATATGGCTGGATCAAAGGGCAGGCATTCTTTTATAGCCCCTTGAGCATGATTCCAAATTGCCAGCCAGAATGGCTGGATCAGTTCACAGCTCCACCAGCAATGCATTAATGTCCCAATTTTGCCACATCCCCTCCAACATTCATTACTCTCCCCTTCTTTCATTTTAGCCAATCTGCTAGGTGTGAGGTGATACCTCAGAGTAGTTTTGATTTGCATTTCTCTAATTATTAGAGATTTGGGACACTTTCTCATGTGTTTATTGATACTTTTGATTTCTTTACCTGAAAATTGCCTATTCATGTCTCTTGCCCATTGATCAATTGGGGAATGGCTTGATTTTTTTATACAATTACTTTAACTCCTTGTATATTTGAGTAAGTAGACCCCTGTCAGAGTTTTTCGTTATAAAGATTTTTTCCCAATTTGTTGTTTCCCTTCTGATTTTGACTACATTGTTTTTGTTTGTACAAAACCTTTTTAGTTTAATATGATCAAAACCATTTAATTTACATTTTGTAATTTTCTCTAACTCTTGCTTGGTTTTAAAGTCTTTTCTTTCCCACAGATCAGACAAGTAAACTATTCTGTGTTCGCTTAACTTGTTTATAGTTTCCCGCTTTATATTCAAGTCGTTCACCCATTCTGAATTTATCTTGGTGTAGGGTGTGAGATGTTGATCTAGACCTAATCTCTCCCATATTGTTTTCTAAATTTCCCAGCAGTTTTTGTCAAATAGTGGATTCATGTCCCAAAAGTTGGGCTCTTTGGGTTTATCATACACTGTCTTGCTGATGTCATTACCCCCAAGTCTATTCCATTGATCCTCCTTCTATTTCTTAGCCAGTACCATATTGTTTTGATGACTGCTGCTTTATAGTATAGTTTAATATCTGGTACTGCTAGGCCCCCTTCCTTCACATTTTTTTTCATTATTTCCCTTGATATTCTTGATCTTTTGTTATTCCAAATGAAATTTGTTATAGTTTTTTCTAATTCAGTAAAGAAGTTTTTTGGTAGCTTGATAGGTATGGCGCTAAATAGGTAAATTAATTTGGGTAGAATTGTCATTTTTATTATGTTAGCTCGACCTACCCATGAGCAATCAATGGCTTTCCAATTGTTTAAATCCAGTTTTATTTGTTTGGAAAGTGTTTTGTAGTTGTTTTCATATAATTGCTGTGTTTGTTTTGGTAGGTAGATTCCTAAGTATTTTATATTGTCTAGGGTGATTTTGAATGGTGTTTCTCTTTCTACTTCTTGCTGCTTTAGTGAATTGGAGATGTATAGAAATGCTGATGATTTATGTGCATTTATTTTGTATTCTGCAACTTTTCTAAAGTTGTTGATTATTTCTATGAGCTTCTTAGTTGATTCTCTAGGATTTTTTAAGTAGACCATCATATCATCTGCAAAGAGTGATAGCTTAGTCTCCTCCTTGCCCACTTTGATACCTTCAATTTCTTTTTCTTCTCTAATTGCTACTGCAAGTGTTTCTATTACTATGTTGAATAATAGAGGTGATAATGGGCATCCTTGTTTCACTCCTGAGCTTATTGGGAAGGCTTCTAATTTATCCCCATTGCATATGATGTTTGTTGA
>NC_058135.1:85444392-85444637 GCF_016433145.1 Gracilinanus agilis
CTTATTGGGAAGGCTTCTAATTTATCCCCATTGCATATGATGTTTGTTGATGGTTTTAGGTATATACTGTTTATTATTTTTAGGAAAGGTCCTTCTATTCCTATACTTTTCAGTGTTTTCAATAGGAATGGATGCTATAATTTTTCAAAGGCTTTTTCAGCATCTATTGAGATGATCATGTGATTTTTTTTCATTTGTTAGACTGTTGATATGGTCAATTATGTGGATGGTTTTCCTAATAACCA
>NC_058135.1:85449632-85584369 GCF_016433145.1 Gracilinanus agilis
TTGCAAGATTCTACCTTTTAAACTGTTATTTTCTTGCCAGATCTCTTCCATTTTCCTCAAAATCTCAGTTTTGAACTCTTCCATAGCTTGTGAGGAGTTTTCCTTATTTGAGGAGGGTCCGGATGCTTGTTTGTTCTCCTCCTCTGTTTGCTCGGTTGTCTGGATTTTCTCTGTATAAAAGCTGTCGAGTGTTAAAGACTTCTTTTTCTTGTTATTATTCTTTCTCTTCTGAACTTCCTGAGGCTGAGTAGCCATCATTAGCCCAGCAGCTTCTCAGATTTATCCTCGCGCTCAGTGTCTGTTCGCGATCTATTGGCTCCTGAGGTCTGAGTTCTGGTTTTTTCCAAGGTCAAGCCCCCTGGTGGGCCCTCTTGCTTGATCCTCTGCCGGAGGTTTCTTTACAAGTCTCAGGGCACTGCTTCCACAGTCGTATACCCGTCTGCACTGGTTCCCCACTTAGGCTTTATTTCCTGGTTGTGTCTGCCTCCACCCATGCCTCTGCTCAGCCTGCACTCTGCGCCCAGCGTCCTGCTCCCTTGCTCAGATCTCGCCTGCGTTTCTTGACCCAATGGGGTCCTAAGTCTTGCTGCTCTCAGGAACAGGTCCCGGAGCTGCCGATGACTTGATGGGTGCCCCAAACTTGCTCTATTTCTTTTTAGCTAGGTTCGGAGCTATAGATGAGTGTGGAGGGGGTGGGGGTGGGGCGGTTGCTCAGCCCGCGATTTAGTGAGAGCCCTTTATAGCCTGGAAATGTCTCGATTCCACGTACCTTCCACGCTGTGCCCTGTTGTGGGGTTCCTCCGTTCATCTGGACTTGTTTTTATGTCCCCTTGAGGAGTTTTGTGTGTTTCGGTCGGGAGAGGTTAAGAGCTGCTTCTTACTCTGCCGCCATCTTAACCCGGAACCCCCCTCTTTTTATTTTTAAGGCTAATGAATTCCTTCCCCCTTCTTCTTTCTTCCTCTTTTTTGACCTCCCCACTCACCTCCTCCCCTTGGTTTATCCCTTCTCACTTTCTCTGTAGAGTTAGTTAGAGTTTTATATCCCAATGTATGAAGCTACTCTTCCTCCTCAGGGTTAATTACACTGAGAGTAAGGTTTAATTATTACATCTTAAACCTTGTGGTCTTACAGTGTGGAGGCTGCCAGATCCTGTGTGATCATGATTGGTGCTACTTGATATCTGAATTGTCTCTTTCTGGCTTCTTTTAAACATTTTTCTTTTACTTGGAAGCTCTTGAATTTGGCTATTACATTCCTGGTGGTTGTCTTTTCTGGGTCTAGTGTAGAGGGTTATCTATGTATCATTTCAATGTTTATATTGCCCTCTTGTTGTAGAATTTCAGGGCATTTTTACTGAATAATTTCTTCTATTATGGAGTCCAAATTTCTATTAATGTCTGCTTTTTCAGGAATACCAATGATTCTCAGATTGTCTCTTCTAGACCTGTTTTCTTGATCTGTCACTTTCTCATTGAGATATTTCATGTTTCCTTCTATTTTATCAGCCTTTTGACTTTGTTGTATTTGTTCTTGCTGTCTGTGGAGATCATTCACTCCTAACTGCTCAATTCTAGCCTTTAGGGACTGGTTTTAGACTATTATCTTTTGGTTTTCATTTTCAATCTGGCCATTTCTGGTCTTCAATTTACTTTCTTCATTTTACAATTGTAAAATTCTGTCTTTTATACTGTTATTTTCTTATCAGACTTTGGTTTCCAATTTGCTTACCATTCCATTTGATTTGGGGGCATCTTTCTCCAATTGGGAGTTTCTGTCTTCTAACCTGTTAATTTTCTTTTGAGTTATTTCCCACTTCTCTGGCCATATCTCTTCCATCTTTCTCATCATCTCAGATTTGAACTCTTTAATAGGTTGTGGCCAGTTTTCATTATTTTGGGAAGGTTTGGATATGATTGTTTGCTTGTTCTCCTCTGCTTTTTGCTCTGTTGTTTGGATTTTATCTGTGTAAAAGTTGTCGAGTGTTACAGATTTTTTCTTGATGATCTTTCTTTTTTGGTGTTCTTGTCTCTGGCTTTCCATTGTTAGCCCTGCGCCCTCTCAGGTTTATCCTCACACTCAGGGTCTGTGTGTATTCTTTAGGCTACTGAGGTCTCAGGTCTAGTTGTTCTCAGGGTCAATCCTCCTGGTGGCCCCTTGCTTGTTCCTCTGCCCGAGGCTCCTTTAACAGTCTCAGGGGGCTGCTTCCACAGTCATGCAACCCTTTGCACTGGTTCCCCACTCAAGGTCCACTACTGAGCCTAGGATCTGAGTCCTCAACTGCCCTCAAGATCTGTATCTGCACTTGAATCCATGCTGGCACTTGTACCTGAGCTCAGAGTTTGTGTTCAAAGTCCAGGGGTTCTTTAGCCTCTTGGGGACTTAAATCTTGCTGCTCTCAGGGCAGGCTCTGGTGACCCCAGGTAGCTGCCAAGGCCCAAACTTGCTCTAACTCTTGTGTGCTGGCTTTGGCACTGTAGGTGGTGTGGGGTGGAGGAGGGGGTTGCTCAGCTCACATTTTAGTGAGAGCTGTTTCACCCCTTTATAGCATGGAAATGCCCTAATTCCACATACCTCCAGTGCTGGGCCCTGTTGTGGGGTCCCTTTGTTCCTCTGGATTTGTTTTTATGTCTTCTTGAGGAGTCCTATATCTTTATGTTAGTAGAGGTTAAGCAACTGCTTTTTACTGTGCCACCATCTTAACCAAGAACTGATCTGGATCTCATTTTTGATGAGGCACCTTTGTATTCTATCTCTCCTTGATTGACACAGTGTATCACTGATTTTAATTTTTTTTATTTTAAATCTTTTTTTATTTATTCTTTTTCAACATAGTATTTGAGTACTTTGAAGTACGTATAATCAATATTAATCTTTTTTTTTATTTTGCAGTAATATAATTTTTAAATACATTTGTTCTAATATTAATACATGCCAAAAAACTTAGACTATAGAATGATGGCATTAATTGCTTAAAAATTATGGGACTTTGCTTAAAGATTGATTCCAAGAGAATGGAACAAAAAGAGCCATTGCACAGTGCTAAAGAATCACAAAGCAACCTGCAAAGTGCCAAACAAGCTCAAAGGTCAAAAAGACCAAATCCCAGTGGGATTGATGAGATTTTGAGTCAAGACAAGAGAATTTGAATTTATTTGGGATTCCAGGTTGTAGCTCTTTTGAAATATTTCAGTGGCTGGACATCTCTGAGCCACACTCTATCCAAGCACCTCACTTTGCCTGCCATCCTGGTTCCCATAATCTAGTCACTTTTTTGTCTTTCAAAGTGTGGCAGACTTTCTATAGTCCTGGCTACTAATTGGGTAAATGTATAATTCCACAAATCACTTTAATTGGGCCCTGATTTAAGGATCTATTACCGGTTTATTTTTCCTTTACTTAGACGTTTTAGACATAAGATTTTGATGGTTTTTGTTTTTTATTTTATCAACAAGTTTTTTTCTTTTTATTTGGATTTTTTGATGTTTTTGATTTTCTTTTTACATTTGATTCATATTCCTCATAACTCAGCCATGCATCCCTGAGTGATCCCTGTGTTTGTTATTAATCTCCTCAGGGGGGACAATGTTATTGTTGTGAACTTTGATTTGAATTTGAGCCTAATTTAGAACATGAGACTACCTCCCAGAATCCAGAAGGGGAACTGTTTGGACAAGGTACAATGAAGATGCCTGCAGAGACCACACACTGCACCAGAAAATCCCCAATGAACTTTAGAATATGCTAAATTGAACTATGGGAGTTAGATGCATTTTTTTGAATATATATTTTTATGCCAAAGGGGACTGCACCAAAATTGGCTTTTTTGTCAATGTAGCAATCGTTTTTGTTTTTCTTTTCCTCTTTTATTTCCCTTTTACCCCAAATTATTGCAGTTTTTAAGTTGATAATGTTTCCATGATCCATTGCGAAGACTGATCTCCCAAAGGATCACGGGGGAAGTTATATATTAATTAGGAATTTTGTACCTTTTGAACTACATTACCCAGAGTTCCCTTCATCTCCCAGAATCCCTTTCCCTGTGCCTCCAAGTTTGTGTGGTCACATTAGTTATTGTTTCTAAGCTCTGTAGCTCCTCCCCCTTATGTTTCTTTCTCGTCACCAGTATGAGTTAGTTTCTTTACCTTAGTTATTGTATATTAATTTTAATCTTCACAGAAATAAAACCTCAGGGTTCCTAATCCTCCTTAATCATAATGTCTTCCCTTTACTCTATTTTCTATTATATCCTGTAGGAAGCTTATTTGTTTATAATCATTATCATGTTAATAAATCTATGCACTGGACTATCTAATTGTCACTTTCAAATGAGGAAAAATTAGATATGTTTCTAGGAAGTAGGGAAAGAGATAGTGGGTAAGGGAAATTGAAAATTAGGGAGATATATGGGGATTGAAATGACAAGTTCTTCCAGTACATACTAGAGAATGGAACCAAGTAATCATTTCCAAAGAAAACATCCATGTGTCTCCCTTTCCTTTTGTCTTCTATCCAAAATTTTAAAATTTGAGGAGAAAATGGGAAATAATGTTCAGAAGATTTGAAGTACAGAATTGAAGAAAAGAGGATCATTGTGAATGTTTTTTTTTTAGTTTGAGTGTGATTTTTTTTTTTGCTGAAAGAGTAGTGAGATGATGATATAAATAATTTGAATAGAGAAGAGAAAAATATGAAATTGACCCTGTACAGAGTATTTAAGCAAGTTAATCAGGGAAAAGTAAAGTGACTGACACATTTAGGGTCTCATTGGGATTAACCAATAAGATTTTGTAATTTATGTAGTCAGTATGGTTATGTGATTCCCTTCATAGGTATTTGGCAGCAAGAGAACTGGGAAAAAAAGGACAAATGGAAGGATAGTTGCCAAGGTTGGAATTTAAAGAGGAATGAGTGACCAATAATAGGACAAGAAACTTGAGATAATAGGATAGAGTCAAGTTACATATAATGACAACATTTACAAGAAGGAAAAGCAAAACTAAAGCAGAGGTAAAGGCCTAATAAAATAGTGGGAAGGGGGACTGTTTAGAGGCTACAAGCATATCAGTCAGTAAACAAATATTTAGTAAGTGGTCGCTAGGTGCCAACACTTTGCTAATTAATGGTGATAGAAAAGTAGGAAAAATATTCTTTGCCTTCCATGAGTTCATATTCTAATGAAGGAGACAATGGGAAAATAATTGGTTAAGTACAAGGTAGATAGAGCAAATGAAGACAATCACAAAGTACACATTGGCAGTTGGTAGTTAAGGGGGTGAAAATTCTGCAGAAAGTAGGTTTTGTGCAGATTCTCGAAGGAAGAGAGGAAAAATGAGGTAAAGATGAGGGAGCATTTCAGAGTTACAACTAGTTTAGAAATTTGAAATGGGAGATGGAGTGTCTATTTCAGCAAGTAGGCAAGTGTAGCTGTCTTGTAGAGTTGCTTGAACGTAAGTAAGGTGTAGGAAGGGGGCAGGTTATAAACATATTTAAACACCAGTTCACTTTATGTTTGATTTTAGAGGCAAAAGGGAGGCACTGGAGTTTTATGTTTTTAAAAATGTGGTGCAGAGAGACATGGAAGGAACAAAACTTAGGGCCAATTAAAGCTTCAGAGATAAGGATTTCAGAAGTAGAAATCTTGTGGGTGATGATGAAATGAATATGACCAAGACTATGTGTGGCTAAGGCAGTATAATGTTACAAGTTGTTGTGACTAAAGAGTGGAGGGAAGATGGGTTATTTGAAGGAAAGTCAATATGTAAGAGGACTTCCCTGAGACTAAGCAGAAGTTGACATGAGAAGACTGAGGAAGAGCTAGTTCCTGAATTCCTTGAGTAAATAAGCTACCTTTCAATGGATAGCTTTTAGCAGATGCTGGATAAATACATAGTAGAGGATTTTCAACGTAGGTTCATGGAAAGAGAACCAGATTTCAAGTTACAACACTTGAGCATAAATCTTTGCTCTTTTATGTACTCTCTGTGAGACTTTAGACTTGACAATTATTGATATCAATTTCTTCATTTCTAAAGCAAGGGAGTTGGGTGATAAGAAATCTGATATAACTTCAAACACTAACTTCATGGATTAGGAGCATGCCAGATTAGATAAATCCTGAGGTCTCCTGAAAATATAATTCAATCTTAACTTTATAAAGCCACTTTAATATATATGAGTTAATTTCTGACACAATAAAACTAATCAAACTAAACTAATTCCATAAGAGAATGTCTCTATGTACTACTTGTATAAGGCATATGGTGAAATTTTAGAAAGAAGTATATTTTTTCCAGACAAGTGTTTCCCTGTTTGGCCTGCTATCGAAATGAATGGAAGAATGCCATGAAAATAAATGCTAGGAAGTCAACTGAGCTACATAGGATACAAATCAAAATCTCTGTTTTCTTTTCAAATGTAAAGCATCAATTTGGGCTTGGGTTCTCTGTAAGCTGTTCACATTTTTATCCAAACATATCCTCTTGTAGAGTGCAGCCCACTCCATTTTGACATAGGCTACATCAAATATTCATGCCAGCTGGATTTGCTTTTTAGGAGGATACACTTTTCAGATAATCACTTGATTTTGGGGCTAGCAATGTTCCTGATTTTCACAAAACATACATTTAAAAACAAAAATTATTTTCCCGTTTTTATGTTTTTATTTTTAAAATATTCTAAAAAAGGAAATTATGGAATTCAAGAAAAAAATCCATCTTCCTTGCTTTTTTCCTCCCTTTCTAGAAACTATATAAAATATATTGTATATGTAGACAGGCAAAAATTGAGTCATCATTTAGCTATGGTTCAGGGGCATCTCATTCATTAATGTGGTGTGAGACACTGAGTATTTAAGACTCAAATCTGAATTCTGCCTCAGACCAACCATATGATCCTAGACAAATCACTGAACTTCTTTTTGTCTCATCTGGTAAAATGTGGATAATAAGGAATTTTGCCTCACAGAGTTATTGCAAAAATTAAAACTAACAATGAAAAATGACAAAATCTTGAAAGACCATGATAATTAGAAGGAGGGAACAAAAATTTATTAATCACCTACTTTACACATAGTATGTGCCTACTCTGTATTGTGAATACATTCCCTGCTTAAAACCTTAAATGTCAGCAGGACCTAAACTCAAAGTCAGGGGACCTTAATTTGGAACTTCTGCAGATAGATAGATAGATAAATGATAGACATCTACATTTTGATATATTCAGTCTCCTTCATTATATTATGTATTTAATTTTGTGAATTTAAAATTATTATTTTGAGAAGAGTTCAGAGACTTTATCAGACAAAATATATTGACAGAAAAGCTAAATTATCTCTCTTCTAGGTGCATTAGCCTTCTAGTTACCTCCTGAGGACGTTCTGTGTTTTCTACCTTCATGCCTTTGTTTGTCACAACTTTTGCTTAATGCTTGACCCATGCTTCTGCCATTTGGAATCTTACCAATAATTTGAAGTTCAGCTCAAATGCCAAATAATCAAGCTTTACTTCGTTATACCAGCATTGATTAAATTGATTTATTTTTCCTTTATACACTAGCAAAAATCTTTATACCCTTCCTCTTCACTTATACCATTTTACATTAGAGTTATTTGTGTATATATGTCTCCTCTACTTTATAATCACCTAAGGTTTTTATCTTTTGCTTTAATCCACTTAACTGCATTTCAAGCAGGAGACATCAATCTCTAACACAATTTCTCTTGTACACAATAAGTATTCAATATAGGTTTGTTGAGTGAGTGAATGAATGATATAGTCTTGGTTACCTTATATCATAAATGTTTTGCTGACCTAAAGAGTAACATATTTTGGCTGTGCCTCTCAAGGTAATTTTCAGCTTTCATGGCTAATAGTTCTGAAGTTGCTATCAGAATTTGACATGGTATATTGTAGTTTACAATATTTTGGCACATTCTTTCTTCTTTTTAAAAAAATTCAGCTTTGTTAGCAAGCCTGTAATTTTCATTTTTTTTTTTTTGCTTCCACCCCAAATAATTAACCTATGGCTACAGTGACAGTTTTGTGAAATGGCAAAGTTAATAATGGTATCATTAGAAATGCAAAAGATCATACTCAGTAAGAAATTTTAATCAAAATAGAAAAGGTGAGATGCTAATATTTTTTCTCATGCTGGAAAATATGAGAAAAGTAGATGTATAAGCATTTTGAATGAAATATATCTTCTTTGAATGAAGTATACCTTCTAGGAAACTGTTGATAAAAATGCCAGCTACGCCCTAAGACTACTACAGAATGCAAACTTGTATAAAATACCAGGGTTTTATTTAAAATGATAGTTGCATTTACCATTTAATAGTTCTGTATGCATTATTTGTTTGCAGTCTAGTGGAAAGAATGAAGTGCAAGAGTGAAATGTCCAGGGTTATAGTCCTGACTGTCACTGACAAGTGAATTTAGGAAGTCACAATGTATCTGTGCCTTGGTTTTCCTAGCTACCAAATTAAGAAAATATTGTCAACCTTATGTTAATGTGAGAATGTTTTAAAAGCATGATAAAGTATCTTAAAAGTCAAACAAGCTGTAAAATGTTTTAAATACAGAAAAGTGATTTTATAACGAATAGTAAAATATATATTGTTGAATTCAATCTTTTTGAAATTCTGATGTTCATTCAACTCACAATTTATCATTATTTTGGAGAAGAAAATCTGTACAGATACTCCATCTGCCGAGTATTCTTTAGCATACATGCTTGTAATTTTAGAACTTCTTAAAAAATAAAGTACAAGTGGTATATATAGTGGAAAGAGTGTTAGGTTTGGTCCTTGGCTAACTGGTTCAAATCTTGTCTCTTAACCTATAATCTTTGTGGCTTGAGGAACTACAAAATATCTCTGAGTCTGTTTTCAATTTTATAATTTGTCAGACTAGATCAATAAATTGGCGATAAAACTAAAGCATTAACCCTAATATTATGACCTTAAGTGAAGCGAAGTTTGTGTGTGTGTGTGTGTGTGTGTGTGTGTGTGTGTGTGTGTGTGTGTGTGTGTGTGTATGAGTGAGAGTGGTTACTTTTCTCTGAGAGGACATATAAATTGTCAATTTCTGGATTCTAGGGGCTACTTAATTTTTCTCTTTCTGAATTGTGGTGAAGGGAATACACCTTCACATCCAGTCTAATATGTGCCAGGCATAATTCTAAACATTTTACAAATATGATCTCATTTGATAGTCACAACAACCCTTATAGCAGAATAGTATTCAATCACAATGATATAACACAACTTGTTTGGCCATTCTCTAATTGATGGGCAACCCGCTGGTTTCTAAAAGTTTGCCACCACAAAAAAAAAGTTCCTACAAATATTTTTGAACATATAGGTTATTTTCTTTCTTTTTCATTTTTTTAAAATTTATTTGTGATATAGAACTAGTAGTGGTATTGTTGGGTCAAGAGGTTTGCACTGTTAGATAGTACCTTGGACATACAAATTCTTCAGAATGGTTGAACTATTTTAAAACTCCACCAATAAGTACATTAGTGTCCCAATTTTCCCACCTCACCTCCTATATTTTTCATTTTTCTTTTCTTTTACATTAGTCAATATGATATGTGATAACTCAGAGTTATTTTAATTTACATTTATCTAATCAATATTGATTTAGAACATTTTATCTTATGACTAGAAATAGCTTTTCAATTCCTTTATCTAAAAATGGCCTGTTCCCATAATTTGACCTTTTTCTGATCATGGTATGCAGGTAGTCAAACAATTCTTAAATAATCTCTACTCAAACCATTTTCTAGGTCAGTAGTTTTCAGTGAGATATTTCACATTTTCTTCTATTATTTCATTCTTTTTACTTTGTTTTATTGTTTCTTGATATCTCATGTAGTTATTTGCTTCCACTTAAAAATTTTACTTTTTAATTGATAAATTTTACTTGTATTCTTATAAATTTAACTCAGTTCAATATATTTGAGAAATGAGCTCTTTGTCAAAGAAATTTGATGTATCTTTTTCACAGTTAGTATTACTAATTCCATATTTCCTTCCATCATATTTTCTGTATTTATTACCACTCTCTCTCCTTTCAGCAACTATCCCTCCTCAAAAGTGTTTTATTTATGACTCCTGCCTCCCTCAATCTTCCCTCCTTTCTATCACCTTCCCACTCTTCTGGTTCCCTTCACCTCTTCCTTCCTGATAGGGCAAAATAGATTTATATACCCTATTGAATCTGTAGGCTATTCCCTCCTTTTTGAAGAGAAAATTTTGAAGAGAGTAAGGTTTAAAGTGTTGTCCACCTCACACATACCATTTTTCTCTATAAAATAAAAAGCTTCTTCACACCACTTCTATGTTAGATTATTTACTCTAACTCTGCCTTCCCTCTTCTCCCAGTGTATCCCTCTTTCTCAAAATTATATATTTAAGAAATATATACATGTGAATAAGAAACATACATATAATATAATCATAAATATATGACTATATATTTATAAAGCACACTTATACATACATATTTGACCCATATATATATATATTTATAAAAGGTAAATTTTCTATTGAGCACTGATCCTTTCATCAGAAATTCCTGAAAATCCTCTGTTTCATAAAATGCCTATTTTTTCACCTGAATAATTATATTCATTTCTCTTATTCTTCCAATTTTCTTAAAAAAGCAGTTCAATCTTATATTGTCTTTATTGTGGCTCTATGCTATTTGAAATATTCTTTCAGGCTTCTTGTATTATTGTCTCCTTAATCTGAGAGCTATGGAATTTGGTGATAATAGTCCTTTGACTTTCCATTTGAGGATCTTTCTCAGGAAGGGATTGAAAGATTCTTTGAATTGCTATTTTACATTCTATTTTTAAAACATAAAGTCAGCTTTCCTTGACATTTGCTTGAAAGATGAGGTATAGGCTGTTTTTTTATCTTGGCTTTCAGGTAGTCCAGTGATTCCCAAAGTGGGCGCTACCACCCACTGCTGGGTGCTGTAGCAATCCAGGGGGGCAGTGATGGCCACAGGTGCATTTATCTTTCCTATTAATTGCTATTAAAATTTAAAAAAATTAATTTCCGGGGGGCTAAGTAATATTTTTTTTGGAAAGGGGGCGGCAGGCCAAAAAAGTTTGGGAAGCACTGAGGTAGTCCAATAAATCTTAAATGATCTACTCTCAATCCACTTTCCAGATCAGTTGTTATTCCAATAAGATATTACACATTTTCTTCTATTTTTTCCAATTTTTTTACTTTTTCAAAATTGTTTTTTCATATCTCATTCAGTTATTTACTTCCACATAACCAATCCCACTTTTCAAATAATTATGTTCTTCACTGAGATTTTTTTGGTCCCATTTCCCTTGGCCAATTCTACTTTTTAAGAGCATTTTTTCAGTGTTGTTATTGTTGTTGTTTGTGAGTTTTTTCTGTGGCTTTTATTATTTGACCCTTTCTAATTTTTTAATATATTATTCTCTTTAGCATATTTTTCTGCCTTCTTTACCAAGTTACTGACATTTGTCATGCTTTCTTGCATCATACTCATCTCTTTTCCAATTTTTCATCAACCTCTCTTATTTGATTTTAAAATTCATGTTTTTCTTTTAGGCTTTGAATGTAACTTTATTTGATTTTGTTGTCCCCTACTGAGTTTATGTTTTGATTTTCCTTATGATGATAATAAATTTCTATAGGAAGAGTATTTTTGTTTTGCTTTTTTATCTTTTTTTTTTCCAGGCCATTTCCTGACTTTTAACCATCTGTTAAAGTTGAACTCTGCTCCAAGAGTGGAAAGGACACTATCCAAAACTTTAGGTTATTTGTATTGTGGTTTGCAGAGATATATCCGGGGACTGTCAGTTTTCAGTTTTTCCAAGTTAGTATGATCTAAGGAGAGGCATGATCACTGCTCTCCTGTCCTGTAGTCTTGCATGTGAATTACCACAAGCACTTTATTTTCACTCTTGAAATGTGAACAGATACTCTTTTCTCCTGCAGCCACATACTCTAGGGTGCTAGTGCTTCTCTTCTACCAGAGATTATGAATCAGGATGGCATTTTGGTAATTCAATAGAGTCCTGTACCTACTGCCACCAAAGGGATCTCTTTAATATTATTCTGAGAAGTGGTCTGGCACTCTTATAACATGTGGATTGAGCACTCTGAAACCCATTGTTGCCAATTCAGTCACTCTCTAGGCCTACTGCTGACTTATAGCCTACAACTTGTACTGTGTTGAGTTTTACTTTCACCTCAATGAAAAAGAATTTTTCTAGAAAATGCTAACCTTTATTGGGGCAGAAAATTGTTTCTCCCAATATTTTTGATGATTCTGCCTCTCCAGAATTCATTTTCAGATGTCAGTTTAAAGTTGTGTGAAGGGGAATTAGGGAGGGCTCAGGTAATTCCTTGCCTTTACTCTAACATCTTGGCTACCCCCACATGATATAACTTGAAAGTCATCCTCCTTCCCCCTGCCCAAAAAGAATACAACCAACACCAGAATTAAGGAGACTAAGGAAAATGCAGTGGTACTATTTTAGAAATTGCTAATTTTTAATCATCTCCTAGTGAAACCCTAGGGGTGGTCCTGTGAACTCAGATAATTACAGAAACAAAAATGATGCTTTAAAGAGATGGTTGTTTTAAAACTTCCACTTAAAGGATGAAGATATCTAAAGTAGTTAAATCCAATTTTCAACATTTCATTGAAATATCTTTTAATTCAGCTTTCCAGATCATTTGGCTCTGGGTTTACATGTTAATCAGCTTTGATCATTACATTTTATAGCCAACAATTCTCAGTTCCAGCAATTCTTTTCAAACCTGGTTTGATCCATCCAAGCAAATGTAGGAATGATTAGAAAGTAAATTGGGCTGGACTTAAAGTATAATGAGACCACTAAAACATGTCCTTTATAAGTATTAGGATACATATTTTTGATTAGTGAATTTTTTCTCAAAAATTATTAGATTTTTAAGTACTATACAATTATAGTCATTGAAAGGCCATTGACTGCATTATGTGAACTGCTTCAGGTGCTTTTAGCAGCTTAAAGATAAAACCTGCCAAGTTACATCTAAATTACATCTTCATATGGTACAATTACATGTTTATTACAAAATATTTAAGTATTCAGGCTATTGATTTCTTTTTACTATTCATAGACTTCTTTAAAGTTTGGAAAGGATTTCATACATATTATGAAATTTGAATTTTTATATTTACCCTGTGATATAGGTGCTATCTTTATCCTTATTGTATATATAGGTATACTAAGCCTGAGAAGAAGTTAAGTGACATGGCTAGTAAATATCTGAGTTAGAATTCACACACTTAATTCCAAGTCCAGCTTTCCCTATATGTGTAGCTCCACTATGGACCTGGGTCTCCATTAATAGATGCAGGCATCATGTGTTGTTGTATTGCTAGGAGCTTTACTATTTTGGGTCTCTGCTGAAATAGGACTGTTCTGGGAAAGCTACACTTGGACAGTGGTCATGAATAATTTTTCCAACAACTTAAAGCATAAACTTCTCAAACATATGAAACTTGTTACACTAGCCCAAGACTTTAAGATATAGATTAGCATATGACCATATGCTAATATCATCTCCAAAAATCAAATGCAAAATTAGCTTGTATGAATCGTGTATGCTGGGGGTGGGGGGAAGAGCAATTAATTATATGAAGGTGAAGCTTTCTTAGTTAAGGAGAATGGTAATGGAAGATATAGACTGGAAATCATTTTTTCTGAGACTGTCAGAGTTGAAGAGGAGTGCCTTAGCATTAAATTATATATCCACTTTCTCCTTGGGGAAAGCCAAAAAAAAAAAAAAAAAAAAAAAAAAAAAAAAGGCAGTATTTTAAATTCATTCTAGCGTGGCTATATCAATGTTATTCACTATTTACTTCTGTTTCTGTTTATTACTTCTCAATCTTCTAGACCTATAGCTTAAAAGATTTATGTGTCAGTTATTTTACAGTAAGAGGTAAATGGACTATTCTTTTTAAAAATAGTAGTATACTTAATACAAACAATGGCCAAATCCTAACTATTCTAATTTTGTAATATCCATTGTACCTACTTCTAGAACACTTCATTATGTATACTCAGTTCTTACCTACATAAAATGAAGGGGAAATAAAAGATTATTTCTCTAGTGAAAGGACATGGTTTCAAATCCTACCTATGATATCAGGAAAATTTTTACTAATTGAAAATTGAATCTTAATACTAAAAAATAAATCATGTTTTATTGGCCTTGTTATACTTTAACTCCTTGTACAATCTTCTTAATGTCAATGAACTTTAGTTTATTCTTTTGCAAAATAAGTTCTTTAGACTATTTGGCCTCTAAGATCCCTTCCAGATATATATCTATAACACACAATTTCATCATCATGCTTTATGCCTGACAGATGTGCTAAATAATGACTTCAAATAAATAAATTATTTTTAAAAATCAGTCACCAAATATTGTAATTTTTATTTTTGCTCATGGAGGAAAAAAACAGCAATACATATTATTCAAAATCATTAAGTATTACAAGAAAGAAAATTAAGTGTAAAAATGTAGGAGCCAAAATTCTTAAAAATCAATTTATTTTCTTTTTTTTCAAAAAATGTATATGCCATTATTCATGTTACTATATCCATGAATATCTGAAAATTATTTCTGAGAAGCTTGAATATCTCAAAAGATATGTATAGAAAAAAGAAACTCCAATTTATTAAAGAGGGGGGTATTGATACACTTTCTAGGACTGCTGATAGTAATCATTAGTAAAGAAGATATTCACAACATTTTCTGTTCAGACTCATTTAAAGATTCATATGATGTATAGACATATAAACTATAACTTTGAAAGGTTCTAAAGAAATGGCCTTATCTAAGCCACCTACTTAAATAGTATTGTCCGGAAATGTTGAACATTTAACCAGTAAAAGTGAATGAAAAATGTCAGGGGAGGAAAATACTTGGACATGTAGTTGATGATTGCCTGAACATTACATTATTTTAGTAGACAAGAAGACCTAGGAAAATGGTGTCTCTACAAATACTGATATTTCCTATAAATTTGATAATGATAATGTGTCTGGAGACATGTAAATATTTTGGTAGTGGATATCCTGAGTGCACACCAAAATTTTGTTGCAACCTTGATCACTGGAATCATCTTTATGAACGTTCCTTTAAAACATTGTTTTTATAAAAGGTTTCTACTCAGCTCAGAAGCAATTTCATTTCTAATGTGTTCATGTTATGGTTTTAAAAAACCACTGGAATCCATTACACCTGGGATCATGCTATAAAATGGAGAACATCATCATTTTGGTACTTGATAGATTTATTTTAAAAATGCTTTATAAATTATGATGAATGACTGCCAACTTCAAAAAAATTTTTACAAAGTTTATATATTTTCAAAATACAGATCTTTAAATTATATGAAATATTATTTCAGGAAAGAAGGATTTTTTACTTCTATTTATCTATTAAGAATAATAACTGAAAAATTGAGCCTCAATGGATACACAAATGGAAATTGGACACAAAGTCTAATATGGCTTAATCAGTTTGAGACACTGCAGTCAGATTACCTAGATGATGAAATATGAGTTATATTTTTCTGAACCCAAGATCTGCTAGAGTTCGTAAACAACATTGGTATATATAAGAAAATCTTAGCTCAGATAGAATATTTAAAGGGACAGTTTAAAAGTTTATCCACTCTCAGAAGGAACTGATATTATATAAGCATATGTATGCATATATATAAATATACACTTTAATAGGTATTCATACTCCATATATGCCATGCTTCACTTTATTTACCCCTAAAATTATTCTCTAGTGAAAGCAATATGTGTCTTCTTTCACAATATGATGAATATGGAAATGTGTTGTATAATAACATATATTTATATACCTTGTTTATATCTATTTTGTTTCCTTCACTTTGTTTCACAAAGTGATTTAATAGCTAAAAAATCTCTAGAACCACAATAATAGATAAGTTAGATTAAAGATTTCAGAATTCCAAGTCCTTCAATTCAGTGAAGAGAAGTGTCTTATTGCTTAGACTCAATTTTGTATATGTATGTATATGTACATACATATACAAAATGTGCATATGTGTGTATGTATTACATTCTGTTCTGGTAAACCACACCTTATTGTGATAAGTAGGGAAGTATGTCCTACTGTCTGTTCTCTAAGATCATACTTTACTTTTTAGGTATGCAATTTGGCTTTCTTTTAGTAATTACTCTATTTATATTTCTCTTGTTCTTATGCATATCATTTCCTTTCTGCTTAATTCCATTATGTATTAGTCCATACAAATCTTTGTGTATTTTTTGGAAATATTTATCATTTCTTATTGCAAAATAATATTACAATATTCCACTAGTCTTCTTTTCTTCTTTTAAATTTTAAAACTTTATATTTTGAATTTGAAATTCTCCTCCTATTTCCAGCTTTGCTCCTACCCAAGAAAAAGGAAGATAAGCATTATGATATTTATTACATATCTGAAGTCATGCAAAACATATTTTATATTAGACATTTTGCAAAAAATAGTTAGACCAATAAAGTCAGAGAAACATGTATCAGTCTGTACAGAGTCTCTATCAGTTTTCTCTATATAGGTTTTTCATTAACTCTTTAGATCACTGTATTGATTAGAGTAGCTAAATCTTTCATAGTTAATCATTGCTAAAACAGTGCTTTACTGTGTACTACAGTGTTCTTTGTTTTCTGCACACTTCATTTTGCAAGAGTCCATACTGGTCTGCTCAGGTTTTTCTGAAAGTGTTCTGCTCATTATTTCTAGAAGCATAATCATTTCACATTACAATTATAGCACAATTATTCAACTATACCCCAACTGAAGGGCACACCATTAATTTCTTGTTCTTTGCCACAATATGAGCTGCTATGAAATATTTATACATATAGACACTTTTTTGTCTCTTTGGGATAGAGAACTAATAATATTGCTGGGTCAAAGGAAATAAACAATTTTATAGCTCTTTCAGTGGAGTGTCAAATTATTCTCCAGAATGATTGGATGTGTTCACAACTCCACCAACAGTGAACAGTGGATTAATGTCCTTTTTCATATCTTCTCCATCATTTATCAATTCTTATTCTGTCATATGACTAACCTCATATGAGGAAATACTACCTTAGAGTTGCTTGAATTTGGATTTCTGTAGTTAATTATTTAAGACATTTCTGTAGAACTATTAATACCTTGATTTTTTCCTCTTGCTGTTCATAGCTTTTGACCATTTGTCAATGGGGGACAACAGGTTTATGTTTTTGTTTCTTTAACCACTTTCCAATCAATAGGCATCTAAACTTCTCTAGTTTTTTAAGAAGCATTATAGCTAAATTTTTTAATCCCCAAGGATAAGGAGAAAATACTACAAGCTACTAGAAAGAAACAGTTTAAATGAAGTGGAGATATAATATGGATGATTGAAGGAGTAGCAGCTTCTTTGCTAAAGCAATGAAAGGCATGGAAATATATCACATTTCTCAGAGCATAGGAAGTGGGTTTACAACCAAGAAAACCCTACCCAGCATAATTGAGTATTATCATACAAGAAAATATATGGTCGTATAAAGAAATAAAAGACCTTCAAATATTTGAAGAAAAAACCAGAACTGAATAAAAAAATATTATAACAGAATAAGAAGAAATATGAGAAGATAATAGGAAAGACCAATTTTAAAGGATTTAATAAGGTCAAAATATTTACTTCTCACTTGGGAAACTGGTATGTTTAAAACTTAATAATTAATTGGGTGGTATGAAGGAGCATTTATACACAGATAGAGGCATTAAGGTCAAATTGTATATAATAAGATCAGTTAAAAATAAAATAAAATTGAATGTAGAGAGATAAATTGGAATGATAATCTCATAAAAGACACATGAATGAGAGAAATGTTACAAAAAATAGGAGTTTATAGAGAGATGGTAGTATTAATACCTTATTCTTACTAGATCTCAGTAAAAGAGGAAATAATACACACATATAAAAGGGTAAACTTTCCTTAACTTATAAGGAAGTAAGAGTGTGAGGGATAAAAATGAAAAACAAAAACAAATCTTAAAAGAGCGTATAGAGTCATAAAAAAGAGAGCCAGGAGATAAGAAAATGGAGGGAAATATAGCAGTCCTTTATATTAATAAATAAGAAGGTAAGAGAGGACTAAGTAATTTATTCCTAGAAGGTTAAATAGAGTAACAACTTGAAAGGTTGGAGAAAAGGAAGGGAACCTTAGATTAATGGGGAATGAAAATAAAGGTAAGACTAAAGAAGAAGTAGGGATTAGGGAGGTAGCAGTTAGAGGAAATTTAGACTTCTGGGGAGGAATCAGACAAAAAAGAGACAAAGAAGGAAAACAGTGAAGAAAAATCGTAAGAGAAATACACAATTAATAATCACAACTTTGAATGTGACTGGGATGAATTCATCCATAAAACAGAAACAGGTAACAAAAATTGCTCAAAAACTGAAACACAACAATATGTTATTTTTAAGAAACACACTTCAAAATGAGAGACAGACAAGGGAAAAAAATAGGAGGATATAGTAGAATATTTTATGTGTTAGCTGACCAAAAAAAGCAGAGGTAGTAATAATGATTTCAGACAAAGTACAAGATAAAATAAGTCTAATTAAAAGAGAGAAACAGTGATGCTACATTATGTTAAAAGATAAAATAAATAATGATGTATTACCAGTTTTAGACATGTATGAACCAATGTTATAGCATCTGAAATTTTAAGGGAAAATCTAAAAGAATTACAAAACAAAACTATAAGAGTGGATCCTATTCCTCTCATAATTGCATAGATCTAAACAAAAATTAAAAAAGAAAGAAGTTAAAAAAATAAATAAAATCTTAAATAAGCAAGTTATTATAGATATCTGGAGAGAATTGCCTGGGAGTGGAAAGGAATATGCCTGTTTTCTCAGTAGCATGGAGTACATTTACAAAATTAACCATATATTAAAGAAATAGAATTTTGTATTTAAATTCAGAAAGGCAGAAATATTAAAAGTACTCTTTTCAGATCACAATGCAATAAATTGCACTTAATAAGAGACTATGGAATTATATAAATAGCTTAATCTTAAAGAATGAGTGGTTAAAGAACAATAAATAGTTATATTTAAAATTATAATAATGATACAACATACCAGAACTGATAGAATACAAAAAAAAGTAGTAATTAAAGGAAAATTTACTTTTCTTAATTCGTTTATATCAATAACATAGAGAGAATAAATAAAATAATTTTGCATGTAATTAAAAAATAGAAAATGAACAAATTAAAACTCCCAATTAAGTACTAAATTGGAAATTCTAAAAAATAAATATTGAATTAAAAAAGGGAATGGCAGAAAGCTATTTCATTAATTAACAAAACTAAGAGTTTATTTTATAGGAAAAACTAAGGAAATTGATAAACCATTAGTTAATATGATTTTTAAAATAGAGTAAAGAAACAAAATCACTAATATCAAAAAGGAAAAGGTTGAATTTACCACTAAAGAAGATGAAATTAAAAAAAAATTGCATTCATTTTGTCCAATTATATGACAAAAATAATAAATTAAGTGAAATGGATGAATGCTTATAAAAATATGAATCACCTAGCGATGGCAAACCTTTTAGAGAGAGAGTGCCATGCCCCACCCCCACCCCAAACCCAAGACCAAGGGCTGTGCTCACACCAACTGACTATATGCCATTATTGGAAAGTGTCTCTTTCTCCATTTGGTGCCATCGCCACTGCACAAAATCCCATCCTTACACTCCTCCCCCTACCAAGTAGCAGGTATACCTCATTCCCTACTTTATTCAACACAGGGGAGGGAGGAAGTCCTCCCATTGGACTGCTGGGTACAAGGGTGGGTGAAATGAGGAATATCTTCAGTGAGTGTAGAGAGAGGTAGAGGAGTAGCCAAAATACCTTGCTCCCTTCCAGCTCTGCAGCTTGTAAGCTGCCCACTTTAGCCCCTGTGTACTCCCATTGGGCTGCTGGGCAAAGGGTTGGGTGATATGGAAAAATGCCATTAGGCTCAGTGGAGAGGGGGAAGAGGGCAACTCCACCATAGTCCCTCTGCCTTTCTAATAACAAACTCTGAGGGGGGGGGGAGGGTGGCCACATGTCCACAAAGAGCACTTTGAATGCCATCTTTTGTACCAATGTCATAGGTTCACTATTACTGGCCTAGACTAACAGAAGAGGAAACAGAATACTGAAATAAAATTATTTTTAAAAAGAAATTAAACAGGACATAAAAGAATTCCTCAAGAAGAAACAAAACAAAACAAAAAACATTATGACCAGATGCATTAAAAATGGATGTTAACAAATATTTAAATTCCAATGTTAAATAAATTATCCAAATTTCTAAAGGAGAAACTGGCAGAGCTCAAGAAAGAAAGAGATAATAAAAGTATACTAGTGGGAGATCTAAATATTCCTCTTTCAGATCTCGATAAATTACACCAAAAAAAAATAAGAAAGAGAGAAAAGAGGTGAATGAAATACTAGAAAAATCATAGTTAATAGATATGTGGAGGAAAATAAATAGACACAAAAAGGAATACACCTTTTCAACTGCTCATGGTACATTCACAAAGATTGACTATGTACCAGGGCATAGAAATATAGCAAAAAATGCAAAGGAGCAGAAATAATAAATGTAACCTTTTCAGAACTTAATGCAATAAAAATAATAAAGAGCAAGGGAACATGGACAGGCAAATAAAAAACTAATTGGAAATTAAATAATATGATTCTGCAAAATCAGTAAAAGAAGAAATCATAGAAATAATTAATAATTTCATTGAAGAGAAAGATAATGATGAGATATCCTACCAAAATCTGTGGACTGCAACTAAAGCAGTACTCAGGAGTGAATTTATATCCTTGAGTGCATATATTACAAATTACAGAGGGCAAAGATCAATGAACTGGGCATGCAAATCAAAAAAATTGAAAGGGAACAAATTAAAAATCCCCAGTTGAAAACTAAATTCAAGATTATAAAAATTAAAAGAGAAATCAATAAAATTGAAAGTAAAAGAACTATTGCATTAATAAATAAGTCTAGAAGCTGATACTTTGAAAAAACAAATAAAATTGACAAAGTACTGGTCAATCTAATTAAAAAAAGGAAAGAAGAAAACCAAATTATCAGCATCAAAGAAAAAAAGGAAAACCTCACCTCTAATGGAGAAGAAATCAAGGCAATCATCAAAATCTATGTTTCCCAATTATATGGCAATAAATATAGCAATCTAGGTGAGATGGATGAATATTTACAAAAATATAAGTTGCCTAGATAAACAGGAGAAGAAAAAGAATACTTAAATAATTCCATATCAGAAAAAGAAATTGAACAAGCCATCAAAGAACTCCCTAAGAAAAAATCGCCAGGGCCTGAAGGATTCACAAGTGAATTCTATCAAACATTCAAAGAACAACTAATTCCAATACTATACAAATTATTTGACATAATAAGCAAAGAAGTTCTACCAAACTCCTTCTATGACATAAATATGGTATTGATCCCAAAGCCAGGTAGATCAAAAACAGAGAAAAAAAACTACAGACCAATTTCCTTAATGAACATAGACGCAAAAATCTTAAATAGAATACTAGCAAAGAGCCTCCAGCAAGTGATCAAGAAGATTATCCACCATGATCAGGTGGGATTTATATCAGGAATGCAAGGATGGTTCAGCATTAGGGAAACCATCCACATAATTGACCATATCAACAATCTAACAAACAAAAATCACATGATTATCTCAATAGATGCTGAAAAAGCCTTTGACAAAATAAAACATCCATTCCTATTGAAAACACTGGAAAGTATAGGAATAGAAGGACCTTTCCTAAAAATAATAAACAGTATATACCTAAAACCATCAACAAGCATCATATCCAACGGGGATAAATTAGAAGCCTTCCCAATAAGCTCAGGAGTGAAACAAGGATGCCCATTATCACCTCTATTATTTAACATTGTACTAGAAACACTAGCTGTAGCAATTAGAGAAGAAAAAGAAATTGAAGGTATCAAAACAGACAATGAGGAGACTAAGTTATCACTCTTTGCAGATGATATGATGGTCTACTTAAAAGATCCTAGAGAATCAACTAAGAAGCTTGTAGAAATAATCAACAACTTTAGCAAAGTTGCAGGATACAAAATAAATGCACAAAAATTATCAGCATTTCTTTATATTTCCAACACATAACAATAGCAAGAGGTAGAAAGAGAAATAACATTTAAAATCACACTAGACAATATAAAATACATAAGAATGTATCTACCAAAACAAACACAGGAATTATATGAAAACAACTACAAAACACTTTCCAAATTAGTAAAACTAGATCTAAACAATTGGAAAAACATTGATTGCTTGTGGTTAGGACGAACTAACATAATAAAAATGACCATTCTACCCAAATTAACTTACCTATTTAGCACCATACCTATCAAACTACCAAAAAACTTTTTTTCACTCAATTAGAAGAAAGTATAAAGAAGTTCATTTGGAATAACAAAAGATCAAGAATATCAAGGGATATAATGAAAAAAATGTGAAGGAAGGTTATCTAGTAGTATCAGATATTAAACTATACTATAAAGCAGTGGCCATCAAAACAGTATGGTACTGGCTAAGAGACAGAAGGGATGATCAGTGGAATAGTCTTGGGGTAAGTGAAGTCAGCAAGACAGTATATGATAAACCCAAAGAGCCCAACTTTTGGGACAAAAATCCACTATTTGACAAAAACTGCGGGGAAATTTAGAAAAGAATATGGGAGAGATTAGGTTTAGATCAACATCTCACACCCTATACCAAGATAAATTCAAAATGGGTAAATGACTTGAATATAAAGAGGGAAACTATAAAAAAATTAAGTGAACACAGAATAGTATACCTGTCAGATTTCTGGGAAAGGAAATACTTTAAAACCAAGCAAGAGTTAGAGAAAATTACAAAAAGTAAAATAAATAAGTTTTATTATATTAAATTAAAAAGATTTTGTACAAACAAAAACAATGCAACCAAAATCAGAAGGGAAACAACAAATTGGGGAAAAATTTTATAACAAAAAAACTCTGACAGGGGTCTAATTACTCAAATATACAAGGAGTTAAATCAATTGTATAAAAAATCAAGCCATTCCCCAATCAATAAATGGGCAAGGGACGTGAATAGGCAATTTTCACATGAAGAAATCAAAACTATCAATAAGCACATGAGAAAGTGCTCTAAATATCTAATAATTAGAGAAATGCAAATCATAACAACTCTGAGGTATCACCTCACACCTAGCAGATTGGCTAAAATGAGAGAAGGGGAGAGCAATGAATGTTGGAGGCGATGTGGCAAAATTGGGACATTAATGCATTGTTGGTGGAGTTGTGAACTGATCCAACCATTCTGGCTAGCAATTTGGAACTATGTGCAAAGGGCTATAAAAGAATACCTGCCTTTTGATCCAGCCATACCATTGTTGGGGTTGTACCCCAAAGAGATCATAGATAAACAGATTTGTACAAAAATATTTATAGCCGTGCTTTTTGTGGTGGCAAAAACCTGGAAAATGAGGGCATTCCCTTCAATTGGGGAATGGCTTAACACATTGTGGTATATTCTGGTGATGGAATACTATTCTGCTGAAAGGAATGATAAACTGGAGGAATTCCATGTGAACTGGAAAGACCTCCAGGAATTGATGCAGAGTGAAAGGAGCAGAGCCAGAAGAATATTGTACACAGAGACCAATACACTGTGGTAAAATAGAATGTAATGGACTTCTGCACTAGCAGCAATGCAATGACCCAGGACAGTTCTGAGGAACTTATGGAAAAAACACTACCCACATTCAGAGAAAGAACTGCAGGAGTGGAAACACAGAAGAAAAGTAACTGCTTGAGCACATAGGTTGAGGCAGACATGATTGAGGATGTACACTCAAAACTACCACACCAATGCAACTATCAACAATTTGGAAATAGGTCTTGATCAATGACACATGTTAAAATCAATGGAAATGTGCATTGGCTATGGGGGGGGAAGTCAGGGGGTGAAGGGATAAGAAAGAGCGTGAATCATGTAACCATGTTATATTTTCTACAAAATAAAATTATTTAATTAAAAAAAGATAATCTCAGAATGTGTTAATGACTTGAATATAAAGAAAGAAACTATAGGCAAATTGGGTGAGCAGAGAATACTATTCCTATCAGATCTAGGAGAAGGGGAAAATTTTTTAAACCAAGAAAGAATTAGAAAAAAATCACAAAATGTAAAATAAATAATATTGACTACATTAAACTACAGAGTTTTTGTACAGACAAAACCAATGCTACCAAAATTAAAAGGGAAGCAACAAATTGGGAAAAAATCTTTACAACAAAAATCTCAGACAAATTAATTGTCCAAAAAGTCAAGCCATTCTCCAATAGATAAATGGGCAAGGGACATGAATAGATAACTTTCAGATAAAGAAATCAAAACTATCAATAAGCACATGAGAAAGTGTTCTAAATCTCTAATAATTAGAGAAATGTAAATCAAAACATCTCTGAGGTACTACCTCACACCTAGGAGATTGGCCAAAATGACAACAAGGGAGAACAATGAATGTTCGAGAGGATGTGGCAAAATTGGGACATTAACGCATTGCTGGTTGAGTTGTGAACTGATCCAACCATTCTGGATGGCAATTTGAAACTATGCTCATAGGGCTTTAAATGACTATCTGCCTTTTGATCCATCCATAGCATTGGCTCATACTCCAAAGAGATAATAAGGAAAAAGACTTGTACAAAAATATTTATAGCCAAGTTCTTTGTGATAGCAAAAATTGGAAAATAAGAAAATGTACTTTAATTGGGGAATGACTGAACAAATTGTGATATCTGTTGGTGATGGAATACTATTGTGCTCAAAGGAATAATGAACTGGAGGAATTCCATGTGAACTGGAATAACCTCCAGGAATTGATGCAGCGTGAAAGAAGCAGATCCAGGAGAACATTGTACAGGGAGATTGATACACTGTGGTACAATCGAACGTAACAGACTTATCTACTAGCAGCAATGCAAGGATCCAGAGCAAGGCTGAGGGACTTATAAGAAGGAAAACTAGCCACATTCAGAGGAAGAACTGTGGGAGGAGAAACACAGAAGAAAAACAACTGCTTGAATACATGGGCTGATGGGGATATCATTGGGGATGTAGACACTAAACAATAACTCTAGTCCAACTATTGATAATATGGAATTAGGTCTTAATCAATGATACATGTAAAACCCAGTGGAATTGTGCATCAGTTATGCAGGGTTAGGGGGTTTTGGGTGAGAGGGAAAGAACGTGAAATATGTAACTATGGGAAAATATTCAAAATTTAAATTTAAAAAAAGATCTAAAAAAATAAAATGTATCTGTAAATCCTATAATGCTATGTCTCTTTGGAACTTTTCATAATTATTTCTTCCAGGACTCTAAACTTTTGTTCTTCCAAATAGAGTTGGATATTACTTTGTCTGGTTCAAGAAATTATTTTCATTGCAATTTAATTAGTATTACTCTACTTATTTAAGGGAATATAGGTAGTATCATCAATTGTATTTTAATGTCCTGGTTCAACAATGGCAGGATAATAACTTTACAAATATTTATATTTACCTTTATTTCTCTAAAGATTATATGTGACTGTGATTATTTATCTTGCATATAAGTTCAGATACACATATTTTATAAATTTTACAATTTTTTAAATATTTTATCTTGTCTTAAGGAAAAAATATCTTAGTGCCCTGGGTTTTGTTACTCCTGTATAAAATGATAATAATTTTTATGTTTTTATTTGATATCAAAGTCACTTATCATTTTGATTAGTTCCTTTTGGCTTTTTATGGCAGTTTCTCTTTAATTCTTTTAAAGTTTAAGTTATTATTCCAAATGCTTACAAATCCAAACGAAATGAAAAATTTTTTATGTAATGAAAAAGATATCTATCTCACAAATGAAATCAGATCTTTTTTATTTATTTAACAACTTTTCATAGCTACATATTAGATCCCATTCACTAGTGTTCCAACCCCTTCCCACCATCACATGACATCATGTTTAAGGCCAACATTTGTATAAATTAAATCTTCCATGTTTTATCTTTATGTTCATTTTCTGGAGGTTACATTCACAATGTATTCTTCTAGTACTAGTTCTGTGACTGTGTATAAGTGTTCTCTCAGTTCTACTCATTTTATTCCTCATTATCTTATATAATTTTTTCCAGGTTTTTACTACAGCTTCTTCAGCCATTCCCCAATTGATGGTCGTTACATCAGTTTCTAATTCTTTTTCAACATAATGAGAACTACAATAAATATTTTGGAACATAAGGGTTATTTTCCTCTTTCTCTATTCTCCTCAGGAAATAGACCCACCAATGGTGTTACTGTGTCTAAGGGTATACACAGTTTTATAATTCTCTGGGTATAATTCCAAATTCCTCTCTAAAATGGTTGGATCATATCATAGCTCCACCAACAGTGCATTAGTGTCTCCATTTTCCCATATACCCTCAAACATTTGCCACTTTGCCCTTTTGTCATTTTAGTCAGTCTAGTAGGCATAATGTGATATCTCAGAATGGTTTGGGTTTTCATTCATCTAATCAGAAGTGATCTGGAGCATTTCTTCATATACCTACATATGGCTTTGATTTCTTCATCAGAAAATCATCTGCTATTAACTTTTGCTCATTTATCAATTTGGAGATAAATATTACTCTTCTAAATCTGTACATGTGAGCTTCTAGATGAACTATGATGTCCTTTACAGTTAGGAATAATTTCATTTTTACTTTTCAAATGTTTATGCCTTTAATTTTGTTCACAAATTATTTCTAAAAATAATAGTGAATTGGAGACATTTTTCTTATTTATCTATTTGGAATTCTTCAGCTTTTTACCACTGAACATATTCATCTTGTTATTCTATTATTGCTTTTGCTAACATTAAAGAAAGATATTTTCATTAAAATAATTACTAGTCTTTTAACACAACTACTGAATTTTGTCAGAGACATTCTCCATGTTAATGAAAACACATGATTTTTCTTTTATTTATAAAATTAATTAAATTCATTTTTAATGCCATACCCTTTTTTGTATTTTGGTATGAAACAAACTAAACAAGAGTGAAATTCTGGAATATAATTCTATTTTGCTCTGATTTTCTTAAAATCATTGAATTTCAAAATTTGCAGTAAAATCTACTAGTGATATTGGCATGTAGATATTTCTCTCTCTTCTTCATGATTTAGATTGTGAATAAGGATAGAATTTATCCAAAAATGGATTTGGTAGAATGTTTTTTGAACAAAAAGGGTAACACTGACGTTAATAAATTCTTAAATATTTTATAAATTTCAGTTCTAAATCCATCTGGTCCAGTCTTCCCTCCTCAACTCCCTAGCCCCCCCTCAAAAAAAAACCTTCATTAGGGGCAACTAAATGGCACAGAAGACAGAGCACCAGACCGGGAGTTATGAAGATCTGGATCTAGGTACAAATCTGTCTTTAGACACTTCATAGTTGTGCAAATCCAGGCAAGTCATTTGACTCTGTCTAGCCCTTTCTCTTATGTCTTAAAATTGTAACTGAGAAATGAAATTGTTGTTTTTATTTGAAAGTGATAAATTATTGAAGGTTTAGTTTGACTTAAACATTAATCTGTTGACTTTTTAACAAGGCAAAATGTATGTCATGCTGAATATCAAATCAATTAAATTTTTTAATAGTGGCAAGTGTTGAAAATCCCAATTTACACAAATAGTTTGTTGCAAATGGAATTAAAGCTGTAATAATTCATTTTATAAGGTAAGGAAAGGCTTCTCTTAAGGTACATCACAATTTTACAAGGCTTTTTGAGTTAAAATTCAATTGTATTAATTTTTTTGTCCTAAGTTCAAAGAGCTCATCTTTTAAAGTTTATTTCTAAAGCTGTATATAATCCACATTTTAACAATTTTAGTGCCATCAAGATAGAAATAATTTTGAGAGCATAATGAAGTAATTCCAGATATGACTCTTTTCAAAGAAACTGGCAGATCATTTTATGTCTCAGATCCATGTTGGCAGACTGCTTGCTCCAATGTTTGAAAATTTACAAGAATGTTAGCTTCTACTCTATTTTTCAAAAAAAATCATTGAAAAATGTTTGTCTTTATTCAGCAACATTCATAACGTTAATTTCATGGCCTCAAACTGAATGTTTTTTTTTTTTCATGATTACAAATGTCTGTTAGGTAAGTCAAACAATTGATGATGACATGATATCTTTAAGAATGCTACATGATTCAGTTTTCTTGTTTTCCTTCAGAAAAAAAATGTTATAATAAGCACTTAAATAATTGTCTAATTGAATGCCAGTGAGCTTCTGTGAGGTACAGAAGCATATCATATTATTTCCCCATTTTTAAATGTGTTTTTTAAATTTCATGATTCAGAAACCTCTACCTGATGCAGGTGATGACTTTCATGACTGTTAAATTCTTTTAGGATGGTTGTAGTCTTCGCTGTCATTGATGTCTGTATAAAAAACAACATGTAAAGGTTACATGAAGACCTTCATTTTTCTCTAGAGTAACAGATATATATATATATATATATATATATATATATATATATATATATAATAAAAAACTTTTAAACCATTTCCAAAATATCAGTGGTCTTAAAGGAAATTGCAAGGTTGCCCATTCCTTGATGACCTGATTCAAAATTTTAAATGGCAACTTCTCTAAAACTGTTAGATCACTTTACAATGAAAGTACTTTGAGTTAAAACTTTTAATTTTTTTTCTCTTCTGTTTCAGAACATAAGCCAATTCATCAATTTTCATTGCATATGGCTATAGTAAAGTATTTTGGATAACACTGGGTTTCATTTCTTTAGCAATCTGGGTAGCAACTTAATAGAATATTCCAAGAAAAGATTTTGTGAAATGTTAAATACAACTTCTAAACTGTTGGGGGGGTGTTCTTTCCAATTAAGCTTTCTTTGAATGAAACAGAAATAAAGAAAGAAACATCTTTGAATGTGTTTTCAGGATGAACAGGTATGAATTATAGCTTTGCTGGATTCATATCTACTTTCACAAGAATTTTCCCATGCCAATAAAGGAAGGGAAAAAAGAAATTAAGAAAGAAAGGAAAAAGTAAGAAAAAGAAAGAAATGATAGCAACAACAAAATAACTTATTTTCTGCCCTAACATGTTATTAATTTAAGTGAAGAATATAGTCATCATAATTTCTTCTCATTGAGATTATAACTTCACTTGATTCTCTAAAAATATAAATTATATAGCATTCAATAATATATTTTGTTTAATTAATATTTTTGAAAAATATTTTCATATGTATTTAAGTTATTTGCTTTAAAAATTTACATGGAAATATTTTTCTGATTAAGATACTAAATATATAAGACATGAGTATAAAAAATAAGTAAAATGAGTTAAGTTTTATAACATATCCAAAATTTTAACAAGTTGCCTTAAAACTCCAAAAGAGAAACAGATTATAACAATATCTAACAACTCACATCTTTCTTGGAACATGGATATTTTTGCATGATGCCGTTAATGGGCTTTCATGATTCCTTAGCAATATAACTTTCATTTCTGGTATAGTTCACAGTTTTCTCTTTAAATTACATTTGTAATGCACAGTAATTCCAGATAGATGGTACATAGGATAATGTACAGGAAAACTTTAGTTCAAATACTACCTGAGAAAATTATTAGCTGTGTGATCCTGTACAGGTCACTAAACCTCTTTGGACCTCAGTTTTCTCATCTGGACAATATGAATGATAATAGTATGTACCCTCAAGGGTAGTGATGAGATAATATTTTAAAATGCTATTTAAACTTTATAATTCATTACAAATGCTAAAAATGATTAATAGTTCCATGTAATAATAATACACTAACATGATTTGTATATTATATTGAGCACATTTTCTTCATAAAATAAGATACAAAAGGATTATGAAGAGAAATAACAAGAGTTCCTCTTCTGAGAGGAATTTTAATACTGCACATTAGCAATATCAAACAAATAGCTTTGGACCACATTCAACTCACAATAGTTTGGAATGCAGCCTGAACTACATAAAATGTGGTTCCAATATGATTTTAATGGGTTACATATTTAAAAAAAGAAATATCATGATTATGGTTTTCTAAGTCATTATGCAGTCCCCAATAATTTTTATTTGTGGTTCTGTGACCTCTTTTACTATTAGAGTTTGATAACACTAATATTCATCTAATGGCATCACTATAAAGAAAGAAATTATTTCAAATAAAATACTTTGGCAGTTTTCTCAACCACTAAACATATTTGACCTTGTCTTTTCTATAAACAAAGTATGTATTGTTTTCATGATGCCTATCCATTAGACTATGAGTTTTTTAAGAAACTGCAGTTTGTCTTTTATTTTATCCTCAGCATTTAGAATGAACTATGGAATTTAGAAGACACAAATTTATTTGAATGATTACATGACCCATCTGGGTTACATAAGTTGGAAGTATGTGCCACATATAGAATGCATATTTTTTTAAAATAAGATTTGTTGGAAGGTGAAAGAACAGATTTATTCTCCAAATTTCCCTACAAATAATTAAAAATAGTGTCTATGAGTGAACTTTAAAGTGGCAAAAACAGTTGAGTCAGGAAAAAAAAAAGCAATCATCCAAAGTAAGACAACTTGAGAAGAAACTGGAAAGGTTCTAGATATAGTCTAATAATTGAATTGGAGGCAACGTGGTAGATTGCAGCTTCAGAACTTTCAAGCAATCAAATGTGTTAGGATTGGGTGGTTGCCTGAGAGAAGACTACAGGACCTATATAAAAACACTGGAATTTGTATCAGGCTGTGGCTGCTGAAGAATAGAAGCAAATAAGGACAAGTGAGTATGATTAGAGGGAGTCAATAACTCTGAAAGAATGGAGTTCCTAATCCTGTCTCCAGGAATAAAGAGTAAAACAGCACATACAACCTTTGGACAAGCGAGAGGGTTTAAGAGTGTTGAAGGTGATAGTATTGGTGAGGACCCTGTAATTTAGAAAATAGAAGAAATAAGAGGTCAAAGACTCCCAGAGAACTCCCAACAAATTAAACCCTGAGTTATTATCCTCCACATATAGGTAGAAGAACTCAATAATAGCATGAAAGTAACAATTAAAAAATAAGCAGCTAAAAAATAGTAAACAAAAGATAAAGAATTCAACCACCAATAAAAAATTAATTAGCTCAGCAAATTATAAAAAGAGATAAACTCACTGAAGAAAATAAATGACTAAAAATTAGAATTTGGGGAGGGAAAGCTGATAAAGACAAAAAGAAATAACAAAACTAAATTTTACCATAAGAAAAAGTAGAGACTGAAACATCTTATAAAAGCGAATGACATGGGAGAAAAAAGATGAAAAGAAACAGTATAAGGATTTTTGGACCACCTGAAAGTTATGATTAAAAAGAGTTTAAACCCTAGACTTCAATAAATTATTAAATAAAATTGTCTTCACATTTCAGAACTAAAAGATAAAATAGAACTTCAAAGAATTAATTGATTAACACCTATAGCAGTGATTCCCAAAGTGGGTGCCACCACCTCCTGGTGGGTGTTGCAGCGATCCATAGGAGTAGTGATGGCCACAGGTGCATTTATCTTTCCTATTAATCACTATTAAAATTAAAAAAAATAATTTCCAGGGGCTCTAAGTAATATTTTTTTCTGGAAAGGGGGTGGTAGGCCATTCAAGTTTGGGAACCACTGACCTATAAGAAAACTCATAGGAATGTTATTGCTAAGTTTAGTAACTTCTAGTTTAAGGAGAAAATACTAGAGTACTTAAAAGAAACAGTTTAAATACTGTGAAGTTACAATAAAGATAAAACAAAATTTAACATCTTCTACATGAAAACAAAGAAGGGTATGGAATACATTATTTTGAAGAGCAAAGGAGCTGAGTTAACAAGCAAGATGACATAACCATCAAAGCTAAGTTTCATTGTAGAAGAACAAAAAATACTTAACAAAAGAAAAGACTTTCACATAATCTTGAAGTAAAAACCAGTAAAGGCCAGAACTGAATGTAAAACTGTATCTATAAGAACAAGGGAAAATATAAGAAGCTAATGTGAAATATCAAATGTAAAGAATTTAATAAGGTCAAACTGTTTACTTCTAACATAAATGTAAGATTTAAATTCAGGTTTTATACTAAATAAGAGACTTATAGGGGGCAGCTGGGTAGCTCAAGTGGATTGAGAGTCAGGCCTAGAGACAGGAGGCCCTGGGTTCAAATCTGGCCTCAGACACTTCCCAGCTGTGTGACCCTGACAAGGCACTTGACCCACATTGCCTACCATTACCACTGTTCTGCCTTGGAGCCAATACACAGTATTGACTCCAAGATGGAAGGTAAGGGTTTAAAAAAAAGAGACATAAAATGATATTGTGGTTGCTGATTTTAAAATATTATGGTTTAAATCAAAATGACTTTTAACAGTTTTTTTTTTGTTTTGTTTTTTTTTTACAAATAGTGAAAGTGTAAAATGTAGATAGAGACAGATTCTTATGAAGCCTACCACCCTTCTTTTGGGAAAGTCCAGCTCAGTCCAGGCAGGGGCTTCCCCAAGTCAGATCTCCCTGTGGATTTCCCTGTAATCCTCAGCCAGAAGTCCCAGTGGTTCCTGAGTTCCACCAACATAGCCCTTCCAAAGTCAAGGCAGGAATCTCAGCCAATCTCTCCAAGATCTGGGAAACAAATGGAAGTCCCAGACCATGCTGGTCTCTTCTTTTATTCTCCTTTGTACACCACTCTTCCTGTTAATCCCCCTTCTTTACATAAACCACTTGCAATCTTTCAATTTGCCTAGCACTGTGGGAGAGGTGAGGGGTAAGTGGGCTTTGGAGGTGTGAGCTTACTCTAATAAGTGACCTGTGAACCCTAGTATTTAATGGTAGTAGGGGTACTTTAAGTTCTAGATTGGATTAGTTAAAAATAGATAAGGGGAGAGTTAATCCTATATTCACATACAGAAAAAGTGACATATTTAAACCTTAAGAATAGTATCACATGCTAAAAGATCACTCTTGTAAATACGAATAACATGGAAATAGTCTTTGAACAATGATACATGTATAGTCCAATGGAGTTGCTTGTTAGCTCTGAGAAGAAGGAGGGAAGAGAGGAATGGGAAAAATCATGAATTATGAAACCATGGCAAAATATTCTAGATAAAAATAAAGAAATAAATAATGATATCACTAATTGCATATTTTTTAAAGAGCATATGTAGATAGAAGATTGAAGGTCAAGTTGAATGCAAAGAAATGAGACAAAAAATAAAATTGGATGGGGAGAGATAAAATGGAATATTTATCTCATATAAAAGGCATGAATAAAGGAAACATTGCACTAAAGGGAAGGAGTGGGTAGATGACCGGTAATGCCAGTCCCTTATTCTCATGAGATTTGGGTAAATGAGAGTCTCATATCCTATACCAAGATAAGGTCAAAATGGATATAGGATTTAGATGTAAAGAGTGATACCATAACTAAATTAGGGGTACACAGAATAGTTTGCCTGGTAGACCTTTTGAAAAGGGAAGAATTTATGACAAAATAGGAGACAGAGTATTATAAGATGTAAAATGAATAATTTTGATTATATTAAATTAAAAAGCTTTTGTACCAAAATAACCAAACAAACAAATGTAACCAAAATTAAAAGGGAAACAAGAAAATGGGAAAAATTCATAAAAATTTCTCTGATAAAGTTCTAATTTATCAAATTTATAAAGAAATATGTCAAATTTATAAGAATAATAACCATTTTCCAAGTGACAAATGGTCAAAGAAATGAACAGCATTTTTCACATGAAAAATTAAAGCCATGAATAATCATATGAGTAAATGTTCTAAATAACTCTTGATTAGAGAAATGAATATTAAAACTGGACTGAGGTACCACTTTACACTTATCATATTGGCCAATATTACCATAAAGGAAAGTTGTAAATCTTGTAGGGCAAGAATGGTGAACATTTTAGAGACAGAGTGATGGGCCTTATTCCCCCCATTCCTCCCATAATAGTGCCATGCCCATCCCCCTAGAGACCAAGTGCCACCCCTCACCCCTCAGAGACCAAGTACTGTACCTTGCCCCTCCCTTCCCCTTTGGTCCCTCCCCTTACCCCATGTGGAGGAGGGGAAAAGGACTCTCACTGGGCTTCTAGGCAGAGGGGTGGATGATGAGAGGCAATTGTGGGAGGGGAAGGACAGTGGTCTAAGAGCTCTACTCCCTTCAGGCTCTGCTCTCCTCCAACTATGTGCCGAGTTTTGAGCTATGCTCCTCTCAAACATAGCTCCTCTCCAACCCTAAAATGGGAATCACCTTCACCACAGAATCAACAGGCTGCCATCTATGCCACATGGGAGAGAGGGATGTGCTCTCATTGGGCTGCTGGAAAGAGGGGCAGGTGAAATGAGGAATGTCTTCAGGCACCTGGAGAGGAGGGGAACAGCTCCACCCTGAGTCCCTCTTTCTTTCTATTAACAAACTCTGGTGGGCAAATGCAGGTGTGCCCACAGAGAGCTCTGTGTACCCTTCTGTGCCTAGGTTAGCCATCATGGTTATAGGGGATGTGACAGAACTGGGACACTAATGCATTTTTTGTGCATTTTGAACGGAACCAACAGTTCTGGAGGGCAATTTGGAACTATGACGAAAAGGCTATAAATTGGTGAATACCCTTTGATATGGTCATATTACTACTGTGTTTGCATGCCAAAGAAATAATAAAAAAAGGGGGAAGGACCTAATTGGACAAAAATATTTATAGCAGCTTTTTTTTTGCAGTGACAAAGAATTGGAAATAAAATAAATGTCTATCAATTAGAGAATGGCTGAAAAAATATGGTATGTGTTGTTGATGAAATGTTATTGTACTTTAAGAAATGATAAGCAAGATAATTTCAGAAAAAAGCTGGAAAAAATGTTGAACAGATACACAGTGCAATAGACAGAAGCAGGAGAACATTGTACATAATAACAGCAATATTGGATGATGATTATCTGTGAAATCTTGGCTACTCTCAGCAAGGCAATGATCTGGAACAATACTGAAAGTCTTACAATGGGGAATGCTATTCACTTCCATAAAAAGAACTGTTGGAGTTGTCTTTCACATCGAAGTATTTATGGTTTTATCTTGGTGTTGTTATGTGTATAAGAAGATCTAGAGAAATGATAGTATAGATCGGTGGTTCCCAAACTTTTTTGGCCTACCACCCCCTTTCCAGAAAAAAATATTACTTAGCCCCCTGGAAATTAATTTTAAAAAAAAATTTAATAGCAATTAATAGGAAAGTTAATGTACCTGTGGCCCCCCTGGATTGCTACAGCACCCACTAAGGGGTGATAGTGCCCACTTTGGGAATCACTGGTATAGATGGAGGAGGGATTGTATTCCCAGGCCTAAGCTGGTAGTATCTGGTGAGGGAGAAAGCACACTCTCCCCTCACAAGCCTCTATGCAGTTGTTGGTATAATCTATGCCTCTTCTCCCTCACAGGTTTGGTTGAATAAACTTGTCAACTACCCTTTCTAATAGTTTGTCCAGGCAGGGAACCTCTGAGAAGTTGTATGGATAGTTAGAATTCAAAGGATATTAACCTGAGGTTGGAATAGTTGTTGATGAGGGCTATTGATTAGCAATTGGATAACAGTATAATCTATATTGATCTCCCCTTCCCAAAGGCTTTTTGGTATAATCACCATTCAGGAAAGGCATTTGATGGTAAATACTGTATTTAAATCTATTAATAAGGTTAGGAAACAAGGGAATAGGATTGAGGATTTAGGAACCCTATTGCTAATTATTTAGGCTATTAGTCTAGGTTATTGAAGGTCTGGAGATTGCTGGGTTTAGTAAAAACTGGAGGTTCTTTACCCTCTCACTAACTCTGACCTGACTTGGCCACAGCCAAGCCAGAGATTAGGGAAGACTATTTGATATTCTTGATTGATGATATCAGTAAACTCTCAGCTCTATTCACAAGGATGGTGATTGCTCTCTAGCTCTCTCAGTAGGATAACAGGTTACAGGTTCAGGTCCATCCTTCACCCTTCACCTCCCACTTTCCCAAATCTCTGCTCCAATCTGAGCCCCCTTGTCTTGTCACTTAGGGATATTTATAGGGCTGGGGCCAACTGCTTTTTGCCCTTGGCTCACTGCACCTGGGGAAATTCCAAGGTTCTCAACTGCTGGTCCTGTCATTCAAAGTAACATCCATCTTGTCCCAGATAATCATTTCAATAGTGTTTTGGCTATTTATGAGTGTCTTCTTACAACAATGACCAATATGGAAGTGTGTTTTGCATGACAATAAAAATAAAATAAAAAAGGAAATCTAGTGTCTCTGTATCTTATATTGTAAAATATGAATACCTATTTGATATTTAATAAATTTCAGAGACTGCTTCCAATCTAAAATGAAAATGATAATTGATTACATAAAAATGAAACAAAAAGCATATGATTAAATAAAAAGATGTAGAAAATGCTTTTGACGTAATAAAACACTCATTGTTATCAATAACACTTGAAAACAGGTATGAATAAATTTGTTTGCAATAATTATATACTTGAAGCATATACTTACACACTTTATGTGTATATAAAGTCTATATATGTTTGTTCATATTATATATTTAACATAAAATATATAATTATAGATTTCAGGTAGCATTATTTATAATAAGGAAAAGGTAGAAGCCTTCCCTATGAGATCAGAAATGAAAGAAGGATGACCTTTATCACCAATATTATTTAACATTTTTTAGATAATCTACCAATATTGCCAAGAGAAGAAAATAAGAATGAAGGAATCAGAATAGGGAAAGAAGTAATAAAATTAATTCTTTTCTCAGATGATATGATGATATATATATGGAAAACTCAAGAATTTCACTTAAAAAAGCTGAAATATCAATGTTTATCAAAATTGCAGGATATAAAACAATCCCACATAAATCATCAGCATTTCTATATATCACCAACAAAATTCTATAAAAAAAGATAGTAAGAGATAACCCATTTGAAAATAACCACAAATAGAATAAAATACCTAGGCGTACACTTACCAAAACAAATCCAGAAACTATAATTTAAATATAAAATATTTTTACACAAATAAAGTCAGAATAATTAATTAGAGAAATATTACTTGTTAATGGATGAGTAAAGCCAATATGACAATCATATCTAACCTAAACTTTTTATTCAATATCATCCAAATTAAATTACATTTTTTAAAAATTAAACTAGAAAAAACCTAATAATTCATTTGGCAAAACAAAAGTTCAAGAATATCAAAGGAATTATAAAAAATTGTAAAGAAAAGAGGTCTAGTAGTATCATATTTTAACCTATAATATAAAGCAGTATTTATCAGAACTATCTGGTACTGGTCAGACACACAACAAGCATTTGTAAATTATATTTTATATATTATATACAAATTATATATATATATATATATGTATATATATAAGATTATAGAAATCTTGTGCTTGAAAAATTAAAGATCCAAGATTTGGGGATAAAAATTTACTATTTTGTGAAAAAACTATTATAAAACTGGAAAGCATTTTGCCAGAAACTAAATATGGACCAATATCTTATACCTTTTAACCAAAGTAATATCAAAATGGATACCTGACCTAAATTTAAAGGAATATGTCATAATCAAATAAAAACCTATGAGGTTTATGAATAGGAGGAGAATTTTCTAAATAAATAAGAGATAAAAATATTAGATATAAAATAGATAATTGTGAATACATTAAATTAAAAAGATTTTGTACAAATAAAACTAATATAGCCAAGATTATAAGAAAGAACAATAAGTTGGGGGAGGGAAATTTATAGACAATTTCTCAGATAGATGTCTCGTATCTAAAATTTATAGAAAACTATGTGAAACTTCTAAGAATTGACCACAAATCAACTGGATAAAAGATAAAAAAAAATGAGCAGTCACTTTTTGGATGAAAAAGTCATATATATTTCTATAGATAGATAATTTAATGCTCTAATCTCTATTGATTATAGAAATGAAAATTAAAAGAACTCTGAGATATGATCTCACACATATCAAATTAACCAAAATGATAAATTTTGGAGGGGATGTGGAAAAATGAGGACACTAATTGTTGTGTGCAGATGCAAAGCATGGAATCCCTGCAAAGGTACAGGGAGAGCCTCACCAGAATTCCAGGGGCCCCCCTGGAGAACTTTGGGTGAGGGGCAGTGGAGAAGGGTTGAAGACAGTTAATTTGTGGGATTGGATGTGAGCAGACACTCTGCTTGTTTCTCCTGATTTGGGGTTTCTCCTGAGAAACCATTATAGCATAAGCTAGTGATTTCTACTCATAGGTTTAGCCTATTTGTTAGTACTATTCTTCATTAATATAATTATATAATTATTTAGTAAATAGAGAGTAAGATATTTATCTATAGCAAGAGAGCCAGTTTTAGTTAAATGCTTCGTCCCTCCAGTGAGGAGGGGGAAGGGGCATCAATTTAACAGTTTAGGGTCACCTTTCCTTTATCAAATACCTTCATTAACTTTCTCTAATTTTCCTTGTTAATTCCTAACTATTTTGGAAATCAGGAATAATGCTCAAAGATTATCAAACACTGTATACCTTTTGACTTAGCAATACCACTGTTAGGTTTATTTTCTAAAGCAATCAAGGATAAAGGAAAAGAATCTGTAAGTTCTCAAAAATATATAACAAGCTCTCTCTGTGGTGGTAAAGAACTGGAGATTGAAGGAATGTCCCTCAATTGGGGAATGATTAAACAAGTTGTGGCATATGATTATGATATAATACTACTGACCATAAGGAATGAAAAACAGGTCAGTTGTTATTGTTTTTTATTTTATTTTATTTTATTTTATTTTTTAACAAAGCATGGGAAGACCTACTTAAAGTTATGGAGAGTGAAATGAGCAGAAAATACATACAAAGAGAAGAATTTTTTAAAGAGTGACTTGTATATATTCACCTTCAGAGAAATAATTGATTAATAGAAATAAGCAAATGATAGTTTTATATGTGCATTTTTTTCAAATTGTGCTTCTAATAAGGGTAAGGGAGGAAAGGATAGTTATCTGGATATTTTAATGTAAGAAATAAATACATTTAAATTTAAAAATAAAACAAAAATCTTACATTTGGCTGATCTTACCAATCTGATCAATCTTATAAACTTTAACAGAGAGTTAAAGCAAATCACATTTCACATATTTCTCAAGAAACAATTACATATAAAGGATATTGGAAAGTAATATAGTTATCTGTGTCATTTGACTTCACACTTTGTTAGCTGAACCACGACTAGATATAAAGTTATCCAGTTATAAGCAGCTGTTTCAGATGTGTCCATAAACAGGAATATTATGTTCATGTGTGATAAAATGGCAGTTCCATCATCATCAATAAGCATTCATTAAGAACTAATTATGTGCCACTAAGTACTGGAGATAGCAAAAAATTAAAAGTCACTCCTTGTCCTCATGAATATCATAATTTAATGGAGTTGTCAATATGGAATATATATATATATGTATATATATATATATATACAAAGCAAATTATAAATAGGAAAAAAATGAACAAGGGGGAAACAAGGTGACTCAATGATAACCAGGCCAAGGAGGTGAGAGGTTTTGAGTTAAAATATTTCCTCAAAGGATTCCTAGATGTATGTCAATGGGCAAGTCATGTGACTCTCATTGCCTTACCATTTGTCTGTTTTAGAACCAATATGATAATATTGTTTCTAAGATGGAAGGTAAGGGTTTTAAACAAAATAAGGAAAATTGAGCAAGGTTTCCCATAAAAACTGAGATTTTTATTTGGTATTTTAAGGAATCCAGGTAAGACAGGACATGGGAATGAGGAAAGATAGTATTCCAAGCCAGGAGAGAGCCAGATAAAATGCCTGAAGCTGAGAGATAGTATATTTTGTCTAGGGACAACAAAAATGACAGTACTTAGATTGAAGAGTATGTGTTAGGGTGTAAAGTGTAAAAAAATTGGAAAGGTAGGAGGGAGCTAAGTTATCAAGAGCGTTGAATGCAAAACAGGGGTAAGGGTTGTATTTGATCTTGGAGGTGATAGAAAGCCACTAGTTTATTGAATGTTTATGGGGGCTCCTATGGAGTTCACATGGTTGAACCAACACTAGGAAATTAACTTTAGAGGCTGAAAGGAGAATGGATTAGCATTGGGAGAGACTTAAGGCAGGTGGACTCACTATCCACCTATTACAATAGTCCAGGTGAACCACTATCCACCTATTACAATAATCCAGAATTGATAAGATATTGTACTAGGATAGCACATATGTCAGAAAAAAAGGGGGTAGTGTAGGAATATAGTTAGATAAGAAAGATAGAATAGGTTTAAAATAAGGGAGATTTATAAAGTGATGCAAATATGATAAATACATAAAGATGTTCAGAGGGCAGAATGTAGGAATATAATTAGGGACAGTTTGGTTTTCTAAGGTTACTTGAAAGAAGGGAATTTTGAGAGAAGCCCTGGGAAAGGACTTTGGGTAAGAAAGGAATTTTGGGTCTACAACTGGAAATAACTGAACTTCACTTCCTCTTGGATTTTGACCACGCTGGAAGGAGGTTTTGTTTCTCTGCCTACAATTCCCATCAAGCGGAAGGAAGGTTTTTCCTCTGAGAGATTCTCCCTGGAGGGTCAGGATTTCATTGAGAAGTCCTTGGCATCCAGGTAGAGGATTTACTTGGAGGGAAACAATTTCCCTGAATTCAAGTTTCATCTACCAGTGGTCTAGCTACCAGAATTCCTATTGATTAAGGTAATCCAAAGCTTTCCATTTATGACTTTGGTTACTAAATATAGTCATCAAACTCAGGGTTTTTTCCCTTTCTTTCTTATTAATTATTGGTAGTAAGTTTAGATTAAGTCAGATAGCATGGGAGGAGGTGGGTCCATCTCTTAGATAGCATATGGAAGATTAAGTAGGACCCATAGAAGAAAACAAAGGCTCTCCTTAAATAGGAGACTTAGAAGTTGGGTGTAGTTAGTTTGGATAATGCTAGCATCCTACCTACCAGTTTCTTTTATTCTCTTTTTAAAATAAACTTTCTTTTCATGAGTGAAGGGTTTTTATGCTTCACTGGCCCCTGGGGAGTTCCTAGGTGGGTTGTAACATCTAACACCCCTCTAGGAATCTTCCACATTACAGTAGTCAATCCATGCTACAAAGATGAAATCAACAGCTCTTGGCAACAGAATGGGTATAAAGGTAATGAGAAAGGAATCAAGGATCATAAAGTCTTGGGGGCCAACCAGATGATAGTATTCTCAAATGCAATAGAGAAGTTTTGAAAGGAGAGGGTTTGTGGGAAAAAATTAATTCTAGTTGCAATGAGGTGGGTCAGGGTATAGAGAACCAGGTTTAGAGATGGGAGGTCCTGGATTTAAATATGTCCACAGATATTTCTTAGCTATGTGACCCTGAGGAAATAACTTATCCACCATTGTCTAGTCTTTACAACTCTTCTCACTTGTAAACAATACAGAGTATTGATTTTAAGACTGAATATAAAGGTTTTTTAAAAAATATAATGAATTCTGTTTTGGAGATGTTGAGTTTAAGATGTCTATTGCACAGGCATTTTGAGATGTCTGAAAGACAATTGGCAATACAAGACAGGAAATTAGCAGACAGATTGAGGAAGAATAGGTATATTGGTAAAATTATCAGCATAGAGACAATCATGAAGTATTAGAACTGATGAAATCATCAAGTAAAGCAGTCCAGAGGGAGAAGATAAGAAGATTTGGGAAGAAACCTGGCAGACATTGAGGTTAGTTGGAATAAAAAAGAAAACTGAGAAAGTATAATTTGGGAAGAAGGAGAACCAAGGAAGACTGATGTATCCAAAACATAGAGAATATCAAGGAGAAGAGAGTGATCAGTGACCTCAAAGGTGGCAAAGAGAAAAAAAGAATGAGGGGAAAATTTGAGACAAGACTTTTGTGTTGGGCAAGTAAGAGATCACTGATAACTTTAGAGAAAGCAGTTTCAGTGGAATGATGAGATTATATACTAGATTTTAAAGAGATAATAAGTGAGTGAAAGGAGTTTAAGGAGAAGCATATATTGCAGGCAGCCTTCTAAAGGAAGCTAGCCACAAAGAGGGAAAGGATGGTAATTAACAAGAATAGAAGAATCAAGTGAGAGGTTCTTTTGAGGCTGGGAGATTACATGGGCAAGATTTTATAAGGTATAGAACAGTAATTCCCAAAGGGGTGCTACCTCCCCCTGGTGGGTGCTGCAGCAATCCAGGAGGGCAGTGATGGCCACAGGTGCATTTATCTTTCCTATTAATTGCTATTAAAATTTTTAAAAAATTACTTTCCAGGGGGCTAAGTAATATTTTTTTCTGGAAAGGGGACGGTAGGCCAAAAACGTTTGGGAACCACTGGTATAAAAGGAGCCAGTAGACAAAGAGAAACAGAGGATAAGTAGAATAGGAAATGAAAGAGGGTACCGTCTGTTGCAGGAGACAGGATAGAATGAAATCCCTTGTACAAATTGAATAGTTTACCTTCTTAAGCAATAGTGGGAGAAGGGATGTATGTGATATGTGAAATAAGGAAAAAGGGAGCTCAATATTAGTGACATCAATTTTTTTCTATAAAATATAAAGCAAAGTTCTCAGTAGATGCAGTGGGGGAGATTTGAGGAGAGGTTAAAACAGTTAGGAAGAGCCGTACCAGAGAGAAGTATAGTGGCTAAAAGTGATAAAAGAAATATTGGAGGATTGCCTAGTATCAGTTAGTCCATGTGAGGAAGTACAATATAATTTCATAGAGGACAAAATCAGAATTTTTATGTATTTTCTACACTTTTGCTTAGTAACACATATGTAGATGGCAGATGGGGAATGTGATCCTGGTTAGAGTATTAGCAAGACTCAATCAGTCATATGTTAAAAGGGCCAGGTTGTTGAGAAAAGGAGGCAATGTAGAGTTGAACTGCCATACCAAGGGGGTAAAGACAAGGAAAAGAAGAACTAGTGGTACAGAAGTGATGGCCTAAGAGAGATCTGATCAGTCAAGATACTGGACGTCACAGTATAGATGCAAAGTAGAACTTGGTTGGTAAGGGAAGAGAGAGGAAGAAATGGAAAAAAAATTATTGTTGATTTAGATCATTATAGAATTCTTGAACATGGAGGTGGTTCATTTGTTGATGATTATAAGGACAAATGCATAATAAACTTTGGAGGAGAATCAATAGACTCTGGGAATTTAATAGGCAGGGGAACTGAATGGTTAGGATATTTGAAAGAGTAAATATGTGTACACATACACACACACACGCGCGCATATATATATATATATATATATATATATATATATATATATATATATTGTTGTTGTTGTTAAACATATCTTCCATCTTAGACTCAATACTGTGTATTGGTTACAAGGCAGAAGAATGGTAGACTAGGAAATTGGGGTTAAGTGCCTTGCCTAGAATCATACACCTATTAAGTGTTTTGAAATCAGATTTGAACCCAGGGCCTCCCATTTCTGGGTCAAACTTTCAATCCACTGAGCCTCTTAGCTGACCCCTAAATATGTATATTTAAGACAATGAGTATACAGGCAGGATTTCTTGGAGGAGAGAAAAATTATAAGCTAGGTAATAAATGTATTGAGAAAGGAAGGGAAAGTGGCATGGAAGTCCATAGACAGTAACTATTAGAATGTAATTAGAGTGTAAGTTGTAGATTGTTTAACTTCAAAGGGAGGAAGGTTACTGAGTTGCAGAATTATATAATGTGGAAATATCAATGAGAAGCAAGAATTGTTTCAGATTTTCTGACTTCACCAACTTTCCTGCCTTGCTAAAAGGGAAAAAGGAAATACAGTGAGTATTGGTAATGGTGGTCAGGGAGGCTGTGTCATCATAAAGGAAATAAAATTTAGTGGTTGACAATGAAAGGAATGGGGCAGAAAAGTATTCAAGATGAAGTCAATGCTATCTATGTAATAGTTTGAGGGCACAATGGTAGAGGTGGGTAGCATTTGATTTGGATGTAGGGGTGGGAGAGTGGAGAGGGATGTAAATAATGAATATGGTGATGGTTTAGGGAATTGGGTTTGGATGATGACCTACAAAAGCTCAGAATCACTAGGCTATGTAGAGTACCATCAGGTATGAGTATGTTAATCACTGAGCAGAATGTCTTCCCTCTTCTCATAGGAGACTAGAAATCAGGCAGGAGTCATATGAAGTAGAAGGCATAGGGGGCTTCATCTTCTCTCTGAACGTCAGAGATTAGGCGGGTAATTGTTCAGAAAAGAAGACCTATTCCCTACCAACTTTTCCTACCTTTTCCCTCAGAAGACAGGTTCACCAATAGATAGAAGCAAGTGGGAAAATGGAAGGTTGCTCCTCTTCTCACCCGAAGCTGGAGATCAGAGGATTCAGGAAGAAACAGGAGTCTCCTCCACAGAGGGATATGGGAATTATTTGACATAGATGGAAGTCACATCAAGTCCTTGCTGCCTTCCACCATAAGCAATATGTAGGAGATGGAAAGCATTTAGTCAAATGGAATATCTCATAACTATGAGAATTTTTGAAGTAGTGATTGTAATGTAAGGATGCAACAGAGGCTTTTGCTCTTGCAAGGAGTCAACTGTAAACACCCCTGGCAGCTAAGTCTTGGAATCTTCAGAGAAAGTCAGTTGGAACCTGAGGCTTGAAGAGAGTGGAAGGTCCAACTGAGGCTCTACTTTTGGCTCTTGGCTTTGCTTTGGCCTATGCTTTTTGTCTCTGAAATTTGAACCTAGCTGATTTCTCTGGACCTTTCCCTGACTTCTCCATATTATACCCCTATTATCTTACCTGATTTTCCCTTCGGGCTCTGGGAGGAAGGGTGGTTTTGGTTTTGGTGATTAGACTTTGTGGGCTTTAGTTTTCGGTAGGCAAGTAGGACATCTTTGAATCAACCTATCCCTTATTTTATTGATCTAGTACAGGGGTCGGCAACCTTTTTGGCCGTGAGAGCCATAAACACCACATTTTTTAAAATGTTATTTTGTGAGAGCTGTACAGTGCTCACAGTGCATGCTCCTGTAACAGTGCATGCTCCTGTAACAGTGCCTGAAAAAAAATTGACTTTATGGCTCCTGCAGAAAGAGCCATATCTGGTCCTCAAAAGAGCCAGATATGGCTTGAGAGCCAAACATTGCTGACCCCTGATCTAGTATATATTTTACTTTAAGGCAGCCAAACCTTCTGACTGGGAGAGCAGTTTCTCTCTCAGTCTAACCCTCTCCTGACCCTTCCCCCAGCTTCAGTTTCTCCCTAGCAGCTAATATAAAACCCTAAACCCTTCTCTCCTTTCTGATCGATATCAATAAAACCCCCTTTGTTACCTACTCAAACCCTCTGGTGAATCTTGTGTCAAAAATTTAAGCAAGGGTTGAAGAGGGAAGGAATTATTTCTTCTTTATTCCTTGAGGGAATTGTGGGCATCCATCTTGGCAGGAAGTCTTACCCAAGACTTCCTCCTGCTGCCATCAGTTTCACTGGCAGTGAGGAGCCCTTCAACTCCTCCCTCAAGGGGCTTGAGAAACTAGCAAGAGAAAGCCCTCAAGACAGATTAAAACACTTCTGACTGACCCAGCTCCTTTGTGTCCATAGGGATACCTTTCCTGCCTTGAAGGGTTTAGCCCATCTCCCCCAGTATCCTCTGTCTCTACCCTTCAGTGTCTAGCCTGTTTTAAGCTGCCTCTTCTGAATACCCCACCTATTCCCTTACCCATCAAATATACCTCCTCACTCTTTCCTTCCCTACATTCAGCCATCCCCTTCATTCCTCCTCCTAATACCTACCTCACCTTTATCCCTCCATTCAATCTAAAGATTCAAAGATTTACCTTATTTCTCTATCGCATGATGTATGCAATACTTTTTTGAGATATATGTAATGTCTATTATGATAAGAAAATATTTGGAATTTCCATTGGTGACAAAATAAACCTCTGCTAATATATCACTATAGTTTTTGCTTACTTTTGTTTTAGATAGTGGTTTGTAAAAGTGAAAATCTGCTAAGATTTATCCAAGGTTCAAAATCCCATTCTATTGTGCTAAGGTAATGCCAAACATTATATCAGTCACAGTTCCCCCTTCTAGAAATAATATAAAATAATAAACCCCTCTGGCTGCTAAAATCACACAAAATATAATTTGGTATTTCAATTCGGAAGGAAGTCTAGCATCTTGCATTAGAGTTCCATTTTAGAATGCAATCTTGATAGAAAAGCTTCAGCCTACGTCTCTATGAAGCAAGAACTTCAGCTTAGGATTTAAGGGTGTAATGAGCAGAAAACCCTCCTTCATCTGGTGTGAAGAGCAGGGAAATATGGTGAGATATGTATTGATCATTCAGGATAGGCTTAATATTTTAAGTAAACAGGTTAAGTCTTAGCCAGAGAATGTGTCATCAATATGAAATGAATTATTGTTCCATATATTTGTAGAAGTGTCAGTGATAAAGATTCCAAGTAGATAGAAGGCAAGACACCAACTTTCTCTCTCTTAGATGATAAAATAACTATATTGAAATATATATATGCATATACTATATAATATAATGTGTGTATACATTTATTTAGATCTAGGTACTACTTGTGATATATATGCATATATATATACATAGATAGATAGATAGATAGATAGATAGATAGATATAGATATAGATATAGATATATAGAAAGTCTCAGCCTATATCTGTGTAGTGCAAGATCTTCAGCCTACAGTTAAGTTTAGGGGTATAGTTAGCAAGAAAACCTTCATTCATCTGATGTGAAGAGCAGGGAGATAGGGTGAATAGATCCATATCTAGATAGATCTATCTAGATCTATCATACATACATACATATAAAGAGGAAAAGGGTGAAATTTAAAACACATACATATGTTTATATAATTCTCAGATCTTCCTTGCCATCCTTTTATCCCTCTTTCCAGCTGGTTTGTATTGCTAGGGTAGGTTTGGGCCTTTTGCCACTATCTGATATTTTTTAATGCTCTTTACATTTCTTTTGATTTTTTTTACTATTTTATAGGCTCTGTTTCCATCTCTCTCATGTTCCAGACTTTCTGATGATCAAGATGTAATTACTAATAAAAATTGAAAGAATTATCCATGACATTTGTAATTTCTGGATCTCTTTTTAGTTTTCAAAAACCAATCTTTTCTTTAAAAGGCAAAGGTATGTTTTTTAATTGATATTATGATAACTTGTTCAGTATCTATCATTATTTTGTTGGTCAGATTTCTTTTTAATTAGGCCATCTGTTCCATGTTGAAAGCTGAAATCAGTGTATTACTAGAGTCATATGTTTTCTTATTTGAACTCTAAACTAGCAAAATACTTGTTCTGTTTAGTGCTAAGATCACTTCCTGACAGATATAGATATTTTAAATCTCTAAGAGCTTTATCTTTATGTGCAGATTTGTGTTTCTGTATGGTTTCAATATTATATTTCTTTTTATTCATATTTATTTAATTCATATCTGTTGTGAATCTCCTTTTAAATCTATGTCTACATAAACATATCTATATATCTACATCTATCTCTATTCATATATACAGAGACAGAGATGGAGATGGAGATGGAGAGGCAGAGAGATATTAAATGAAAGAAAGCCTTTAGTGGCAGGTGTCAGTCCAACATAAAGGCAAATATGCTTAGTAAAACTCTTTGTGAAAATCATTTTTCAATAACTAAAAGGCATGGTATTTTTTTAGCTCCCTAATAAGTATCAAGTTGAAAAGACAATATTCCTTAATTCAAAGTAAAGATAAAAATACATAATTTGTATTTGAATATTCTGTCTAGATTAACCATTCTTTTAAAAATCCTACAAAGAACACAGATCATATCAATTTTGCACCTAGTCACTGATTATAATTCCCTAAATCTGCAAAAAAAATGCAATGATAACCAAAACACTTCCTTTATATAGAAACCTAACTTTTCTATGAAACAAAATGCAAGGAGAAAAATTTGGTAGACTTAAATTTTTAACATTGTCAGTTGTATTTCCCCACCCAAAATAATTTGGGGTTTTTTAGCTTTTTTTTAGTGGTAAATTTGTACTTTATTGATTTTAAAGTATTTTTTCATGGTTTTGTGATTCATGTTCTTTACCTCCTCTTTTTCCCTCCCCACTCCCAGAGTCAACAAACAATTCCACTGGGTGATATGAGTATAATAATCCTTTTTTAATAAAAATAAAAATGTGTACAGTTTTGATTAGTAAGTTTTTGGGTACCCAAATTTTCCATCAATTTCACGCTATACTAATATTACTTGTATTTAATGTGCCATTTTTGTGATATTTCATTATAATTTTTCTCATACTCAGAAAATTGTACCAATTGGATTAAACATTTTGAACTATAAGATGATTAATGAATACAAAATAGAATTCAATTCATGATTTCTTTATCTGAAATTGAGAAGACTTCAATGTAGGTTTTGTTCTAGGATGGTCATTAATAGTCTACATCCTAAATGGTGTCCACATCAAACCATGTGTTCAAGCAGTTGTATTTCTTCTGTGTTTCCACTCCTGTAGTTCTTCCTCTGAATGTGGGTAGTGTTCTTTTCCATAAATCCCTCAGAATTGTCCTGGATCATTGCATTGCTGCTAGTAGAGAAGTCCATTACATTCAATTTTACCACAGTGAGTCAGACTCTGTGTACAATGTTCTTCTGGCTCTGCTCCTTTCACTCTGCACCAAATACTGGAGGTCAATTGGCTAAATTATTCCTGGAAGTTGTCAGTTGTGGATTAAATGTAAGAGGTGATCTATGGATTTTTTCAATTTCCACTTTTCCCTCTTGTTTGAGAATATCAGGGCAGTTGTCTGGTAAACAAATAATTCTTAAATTGTCTCTTCTAGCTCTGTTCTCCAGATCTTTGATTGAATCAATGAGGTATTTCATATTCTCCCTAAATTTTTCATTTTTAAAATTTTGTTATATATATTCTTGTTGCCTTGTGAAATCATTTGCTTCTAGTTGTTGAGTTCTATTTTTTAAAGACTGAATTTCATCCCTGGCTTTTTGGTCATCCTTCTCTTTCTGATCTGATTTTCTTTGTAAATCATCTTTTGCCTTCTTTGCTTCATTTTCAAGCTGGTCAAATCTGGCTTATAGGACTTTATTTTCTTGTTTTAATTGATGTATTTCCTTTTTCAAATTGTCTTCAGCCTCTCTTGATTGCTTTTTGAGTTCCTGAAGTTCTTGAGTTAATTGAATTTTGAGATCTTCCAAAGCCTGTGTTCACTAGAACTTCTTCCTCTTCTTCTATTTCTATTTCATTTGTTCTCTTTTCACTTCCTGGAACGAAGCTGTCAATTGTCATTTCTTTTCTCTTTTTCTGTTGTTTACTCATATTTGTTTCCTTTTCTGTTCTGCTAGTTTAAGCAGATGGATTAAATGAGCTTTGATGAAAGATCTTCCCTCAGTTGTCAATGGAGGGTTGTAGTTACTTTCTCTGCAATCTCTACAGTGGTAGGGGTGTGGGTGTTGGGGTTTCCCTGCACTCTGAAAACTTCTTATCTATCCAATTGATGGGATTAAGCCTGTATTGATTGGATTAGTCTGTATTGCTTAATGTGCCCTGAGGCTAAAACCTCTAGAGGAGGAAAAAGAAGTGGGGGAACAAGGTGGAGTGTTTTCACTGGGCTGTCCAGCAGTAGGTCCCACTGCTCTGTCTTGCTGTTTGATCTGGTTTTCTTTCCTCTTGAAGCCCTTTGTTCTCTATCTTGGTGTGATGAAGTCAGGCAGTCTAAGGTTTGGCTCCATCTAAGCCACTCTCTTCTAAGAATTTTTGCTGTGTTTCTCTGGCTTTCTCCTCCAGTCACCTCTCCAGTGCCTGTGTTCAACTCTCCAAGTCTGGAGCCAGCAAGGTCCTCTCTCCAGGCTGGTGTGCCCACCACCCAGAGATTTCAGGGGCCCCTGGAGACTCTATACCACTCATGAGGGAGGTGTCCTGGGATTCCCCTTCTATAGCCTCAGATCTGACAGTTCAAGAATTCAAGCCTTTTTCTTGGTGTACCTCTTTAGCTGTCCAGCAGTAGGATTCCCCCTGCTCTGTCCCATTGTTAGATTTGGTCCTCTTTCTTCTCAAAGTGGATTGTTTTCTATCTTGGTGTGGAAGGGTGAGGAGGTTTTAAGATTTGCTCTGTCTAAGCCTCCATCTTCCCAGAATCCTCCTTTTCAGGCATTCCTGATGGGAAGACAAGAGCTGAAAAGAAAACTTGATATTCAAATATAAGAATCAGGAAACACATAAACAGGTAAACATGAAAGAGAAATCATAAGAGATTCAAATTTATATGGGAAGATGATAGAATTACTGAGAATTGTATCATTATTAGGATACTTAAGAGGAGTTTACACATATAGAGGCCATAGTTGTTATTTTATTATGTTGAAATGATCTCTAAAAACAAAGGTGTGAGAAAGAAGATGCAGTGGGAGAAGGTAGAAAGTAGAGATTAAATCGGGGCAGGTGTATTCCCACATAAAGATGATATACAAGGAAAGGTGTTGTAATTAAGGAAAAATATTGTGGTTGGCAATATTTAAACCTCACTCTAATCAGAATGTGAACAAAGAAGGAAGTGTGTATGTGTGTATATGTGTGTTCAGTTGTGTATCAAAATTTTTCTTACCTAAAAGAGAAATAGAAAAGGAAGAAGATAAATTAAAGGGAGAGATGATAAAAAAAAAAAGGATGGTGGATTAAGTTAGGCAGGTAGTGGAAGCAAAATAGACTTTTGGAAGGGATAGGATAAAAAATAGAGATAGGAAGGAAGAGAAGAAAATAGGAGGTCAGTAATTACACAGTTTAAAAAAAAGTATGAATGTGATTGCAATGAGGTCACCCATAAGAAGAAGCCAATAACAGAATGGATTAGAAATTCCAACAATTTGTTGTTCATAAGAAATACTTAAAATAGAGATATACACAAAGGATTAAAATAAAAGACAAGAACACAATCTAATATGACTTAGCTGTAGTAAAGAAGGCAGAGATAACAATTAAAGCCTTAGACAACGTAAAACAAAAAAAAAAATAGGTCAAATTGAAAGAGATGATCAGGGAAACTATACTTTGTGAAAAAGTTACTAAATAGAATAATATATTATCAAAACATTTTATGGTATATTTCTCTGATTAAGGCTCATATCCCCAAAATACGATGAGTATGAAACTAAGCCATTTAAAAAAATAAGTCATTTCCAAATTGATAAATGATCAGAGCATATTAATAGGCAATGTTCAGAAGAAGAAATCAAAACTGTCTATATTATTTATATGAAAAATTCTCTAATTCACTGTTGATTACAGAAAGGCAAATTAAATAAAATTGAGGTACCATCTCAAGCCTTTTCCAAATAATAAATGCTGTAGGGCATCAGGGAAAATATATGCACTAATAAGTTGGTGTAGTAGTGAACTGGTCCAATCATTCTGGAGAAGCATTTGGAATGATTCCCTAAGATCTACAAAACTGGGAAAACCTTTTTTTGAAACAATTTCACTACTAGATATAGATCCCAAAGAGGTCAAAGGAAAAAAGAGAGAGGACTTATATGTGCAGAAGTACTTATAACTTCTGTTTGTAGTGGTATAGAATTGAAAATAGGGGAATATTAATTAATTGAGGAACAGTTAAACAAGTTATGGTATATAATTGTGATGTAATAATATTGTGCTATGGGAAATAATGGGGGGTGGTTTAAAAAGGGAAAAAGTGGCAAGACATATAAATTGATGAAAAATGAAATGAAAAGTATAGTAACATCAGTGTTGTAATGATGATCTGCTGTGAAAGACTTGACTGCTGTATACAATTCAGTGATTCAAGATAATTCCAAAGGACTAATGATGCAAAAAAGTAATTAAAAATTTGGGAGATTAAAAAGTAACTTTGAGTAAAAATTGGAGTTTATTTTTATATATATTTCTTGCCTTTTTGCAACAGGGCAAATATGAAATATGCTTTGCATAATTTCATATGTATAATTGATATCACATTGCTTGTGTGTTCATTATAAGTATAAGAGAGTGGGATGGAGGACGAGAGTTTGCAACTCAAAATTTAACAAGAAAAGAATGCTAAAAATAAAAAAAATTTAAAGAATATATATACATATATTATGTATAATGTTATGAAGAAGTCAAAGAACTAAAAGTTAAAGTAGTTTTTTCAAAATACTTTGAGGCCTATTATGAAGTCAAGTTATAAAGGATGGAAAAGTTTATAAAAAAAACAAACAAGAAAAAAATTCCAGTAATTCAAAGTAACGAAAGAAAGCAATAAACAACATTTAAGTCATAGTAACTCTTGAAGGTTGTATACTAAATTATAATATGGTAATAATCATTTTCCATGGGAGGTATATTAACATAGAAGAGAGCAAGGATCCTTGTATATTATACTGAATTATACTGACATTCTCTTTTATTATTTTTGCCATTCTTGTAAAAATTATTTATTTTTTATATTTGTTCAATTAAAATATCCATTTAACTCTTTACTCCCCTTACCCCATTTAAAGAAGGTATCATTTGAGAAGATATATACATATATGTGTATATATATGTATATATACACACACATACAACTATATCTTACTTATTTCTTTTTAACAGTACTCTCTCTGGAGGTGGACATAGACAAGTCAATCTACAAAATATTTCTGTTGCTCTATATAAAGGTTTCTTGATTCTGCTTGTTTTACTTTTCAGGGTTTCATGCAGATTTTTTTCATGATTTTCCAAAATTACCCTGTTCATCATTTCTTACACTACAACAGCATTCCATAATACTCTTTTGTCATAACTTGCTTAATGATTCCTTAATTTCTGGGTCTACCTCCAATTTCCAATTCTTTACCAAAACAAAGAGAAATTTTATTAAAAAATTATAACATGTAGGTTATTTTCCTTTTTCCCTGATCATCTAGGGAAATAAACCTAAGAGTGGTATTTTTAGATCAAAAGGTATACACAGATTTACAAATCTTTGATCTTAATTCCAGATTGCTTTCCACTATGATTGGATCAGTTCACCATTCCACCATATTTTTTAAATTTTTTATTAATTAATTAAGAAAATTTTCCCATGGTTCCATGATTCATATTCTTTTCCTCCCCTACTAACACCCCCTTCCCAAGGCCAACACACAATTCGACTAGGATTTACATGCACCAACGGTGTATTAATGGCCCGTCTTTCCACATCCCCTCCAACATTTGTCATTTTGTCTTTTATCATTTTAGTCAATCTGATAGGTACAAGAAAATATCTGAGTTGCTTTGATTTTTATTTCTTTAATCAATTAGGATTTAGAATACTAATTAATATAATTATATAGAGTTTTGTTTTTTTCCTCCAAAAATAGTCTATATCTTTTGACTATCAATTGGAGAATGGTTCAAATTCCTAAAAATTTGGAAAAGCTCTCTATATATTTTAGATGTGAGACCTCTATCATCAAAATTCACTATAAATTTCCCCTTCAACTTACTGTGTTCCTTTTTTTAATGAACTTTATTTATTTAGAATATTTTTCCAGAGTTACATGATTCATGATTTCCCCCTCTCTGCCCTCCCCACCACTGGAGCTGGCAAACAATTCCATTGGGTTATACATGTATCATTTTTCAAAACCTATTTTTTCATGTTATTCATATTTGCAGTAGAGTGATCTTTTAACATCAAAACCCCAATCATTTCCTATCATACTACAAGATCAATCCTATGTTATTCTTCTGCTTTTCTGTTCCCTCAGTTCTTTCTCTGGATGTGGGTAGTGTTTTGTTTTTGATTTGTTTTTGTCATAAGTTCCTCTGGATTATCCTGGGTCATTGCATTGATGCTAGTAGAAAAGTCTTTTACATTTGATTGTGCCATAATGTACTATGTTCTCTGTGTACTATGTTCTCTTTGTTCTGCTCCTTTTGCTCTGCATCAATTTCTGGACATCTTTCCACTTCACACATAATTCCTCCAGTTCATTATTCCTTTCAGCACAAAAATATTCCATCACCATCAGATACAATAATTTGTTGAACTATTCCCCAATTAATGGATCTCCGAGCATTTTCCAATTTATTTTGCCACCAGAAAGACTGTGGATATGTATTTCGGTACAAGTCTTTTTCCTTATTACCTCTTTGTGGTACAAACCCAGCAGTGATATGGCTGGGTCAAAGGACACACATTCTTTTAAACCTCTTTGCACATAGCTCCAAATTTCCCTCCAAAATGATTCAATCAGTTCACAATTCCACAAACCATCCATTAATGTCTCAATTTTGTTACATCCCCTCCAACATTTATCAATGTCCTTTGCTGTCATATTGGGCAGTCTGATAGGTTCAAGGTGGTACCCAGAGTTGTTTAAATTTGAATTTCTCTACTCAAGAGGGATTTAGAACCCTTTTCATGTGCTTATTGATAGTTTTTATTTCATCATGTGAAAACCGCATATTCATGTCCATTGACCATTTGTGGATTGGGGAATGGCTTGATATTTTTATACAATTGATTTAGATCCTTGTATATTTGAGTAATTAGACCTCTGACAGAATTTTTTATTATAAAGATTTTTCCCAGTTTGTTGTTTCCCTTCTGATTTTGGTTGCATTGCTTTTGTTCATACAAAAATTTTTAATTTAATATAATCAAAATTATTTATTTTACATTTTGTAATTTTTTCTAACTCTTGTTTGGTTTTAAAATCTTTCCTTTCCCAGAGATCTGACAAGTATACTATACTGTGTTCACTTAATTTACTTACAGTTTACTTCTTTATATTCAAGTCTTTCACCCATTTTGAATTTATCCTGGTATATGGTGTGAGATGTTGATCTAAACCTAATCTCTCCCATATTGTTTTCCAATTTTCCCAGCAGTTTTTGTCAAATAGTGGATTTTTGTCGCAAAAGTGGAGCTCTTTGTGTTTATCATACACTGTTTTGCTGACATCACTTACCCCTATGGTATACTTAAAAATTCCTAGAGAATCAACTAAAAAGCTTGTAGAAATAATCAACAACTTTAGCAAAGTTGCAGGATACAAAATAAACGCACATAAATCATAAGCATTTCTATATATTTCCAACATATCATAGCAGCAAGAGGTAGAAAGAGAAACACCATTTAAAATTACCCTAGACAATATAAAATACCCTAGACAATATAAAATCTATCTACCAAAACAAACACAGGAATTATAGGAACATAATTACAAAACACTTTTCAAAAAATTAAAAGTAGATCTAAACAATTGGAAAAACATCGAGTGCTCATGGCAAGCTAACATAATAAAAATGACCATTCTACCCAAATTAATTTATCTATTTAGTGCCATACCTATCAAACTACCAAAAACTTTTTTACTGAATTAGAAAAAACTATAACAAAGTTTATTTGGAAGAACAAAAGATAAAGAATATCAAGGGAAATAATGAAAAAAAAAAACGTGAAGGAAGGTGGCTTAGTAGTACCAGATATTAAGCTATACTTTAAAGCAGCGGTCATCAAAACAATATGGTACTGGCTAAGAGATAAAGGTAGGATCAGTGGGCTAGGGTGCTTTTAAAAGGTGTTTCTCTTTCAAACACTTGCTGCTATGATGTGTTGGAAATATATAGAAATGCTAATGATTGATGTGCATTTATTTTGTATCCATCAACTTTGCTAAAGTTGTTGATTATTCCTACTAGTTTTTTAGCTGATTCTAAGTAGACCATCATATCATCTACAAAGAGACAGCTTAGTCTCCTCATTGCCTATATTAAGACCTTCAATTTATTTTTCTTTTCTAATTGCTACTACTAGTATTTCTAGTACAATGTTAAATAATAGAGGTAATAATGGGCATTCTTGTTTAATGCCTGATCTTATTGGGAAGGCTTCTAAATTATCCCCATTGCATATGATGCTTGTTAATGATTTTAGATATTAACTATTTATTATTTTTAGGAAAGGTCCTTCTATTCCTGTACTTTCTAGTATTTTCAATAGGAATGGGTGTTGTATTTTGTCAAAGGTTTCTTCAGCATCTATTGAGATAATCATGTTGATTTTTGTTTGTTAGTTTGTTAATATGGTCAGTTGTGAGGATGGTTTTCCTAATGTTGAACCATATTTGAATTCCTGGTATAAATCCCACCTGATCATGATTGATAACCCTTATGATCACTTACTGAAGTCTTTTTGCTAGTATTCTATTTAAGATTTTCGCATCTATGTTCATTAGGGTGATTGGTCTGTAGTTTTCTTTCTCGGTTTTTAGTCTGCCTGGCTTTGGAATCGGTAACATTATTAATGTCATAAAAGCAATTTGGTAGGATTCTTTGCTTATTATGCCAAATAGTCTGTATATATAGGGATTATTTTTTCTTTAAATGTTTGATAGAATTCACTTGTGAATCCATCAGGTCCTGGGGATTTTTTCTTAGGGAGTTCTTTGATGGCTTGTTCAATGTCTTTTTCTGATAATGCATTATTTAAGTATTCTATTTCTTCTGCTGTTAATCTAGGCAATTTATATTTTTGCAAATATTCATCCATATCACCTAGATTGCTAAATTTATTGCCATATAGTTGTGCAAAATAGTTTTTAATGATTGCCTTAATTTCCTCTTCAATAGAGGTGAGGTCTCTCTTTTCATCTTTGATACTGTTAATTTGGTTTTCTTCTTTCCTTTTTTTTCATTAGATTGACCAGTACTTTGTCTATTTTATGTTTTTTTCAAAATACCAGCTTCTAGTCTTATTTATTAATTCTATCATTCTTTTACTTTGAAATCCATTAATTTCTCCTTTGATTTTTAGTATTCCTAATTTAGTTTTAATCTGGGGATTTTTAATTTGTTAGCTTTCTAGTTTTTTAAGTTGCATGCCCAATTCATTAATCTCTTCCCTCCCTAATTTGTTGATATATGTACTCAATGATATAAATTTTCCCCTTAGAACTGCTTTGGCTACATCCCATAGCTTTTGGTAAGAAGTCTCATCATTGTCATGGTCTTCAATGAAATTATTAATTGTTTCTATGATTTGTTCTTTAACTAATTTATTTATAGAATCATATTATTTAATTTCTAATTAGTTTTTGGTTTGCCTCTCCATGTATCCTTGCTAATAACTATTTTTATTGCACTATGATGTGATAAGGTTGCATTTATCATTTCTTCTTTTTTGCATTTGTTTGCCATGTTTCTCTGCCCTAGTATGTGGTCAATCTTTGTTAATGTTCCATGCGCTGCTGAAAAGAAGGTCTATTCCTTTTTTCCCTATTTATTTTTTTCCATATGTCTATGAACTCTAATTTTTTCTAGGATTTCATTCACCTCTTTTATCTCTTTCTTATTTATTTTTTGGTTAGATTTATATAGATCTGATAGGGGAAGACTGAGGTCACCCACTAATACAGTTTTGCTATCTATTTTGTCCTTTAGAAATTTGGATGCTTATACCATTTGGTGCATACATATTGAATACTGATATTTCTTCATTGTTTATACTGCCTTTTATCAGGATGTAATTACCTTCCCCATCCCTTTTAACCAGGTCTATTTTTACTTTGTCTCTGTCAGAAATCATGATTGCAACTCCTGCCTTCTTTTTCTCATTTGAAGCCCAATGTTAGGATTTTGGTTTCTTATTCATTCTACTATTTGCTTCCATTTTATGGTTGAGGTCATCCCATTCACATTCAGGTTTATAATTATCAACTGTGTATTCCCAGACATTTTGATTCTCTCTCCTTGTCCTTCCCTTTCTTCTTTCACTATTTCCTTCTATGCCAGTGTTTTATTTTTAATCAATTCCCCTGATCTTCTCCCTTCTTTCTCCCCTCTCCCTTCTTATTCCCTTCTTATTCTTCTTTAGGGTCTTTTTAAGCTATACCCCTCCCTCCCTCCATACTGTTGCTTCCCTCCCCACCAGTCCTTTTGTTACCCTTGTACTTCTCTATAGGGTGCAATTTAATTCTCTGCCCCAATGGATCTGATTATTCTTCCCTCTTTAAGTTAATTTCAATTCACTTAAGAATTAAATATTTCCTCTTTCCAACCTATTTACCCTTCCAGTATATTTACCTTCTCCCCTGTTCACCCTACGTGCTTCTTTATAACATATAAAATTACTACATTTTGTCTGTTTTCACATTTTTCTTAATATTATCTCCTTTCCCCCCTCTAGTTTTATATATATTTATACATACATACATATATATATATATACATACATACATATTTTTTTTTATCCTGGGACTCCATTCTAGGAGCATAGGGCCACAACCAGTATATATATATATATATATATATATATATATATATATATATATATATATATATATATATATATATATATATCCATTTCATCCTATACAGTTTGTCAGTGTTCCCTCTAAGTAAACTTCTTCTAGTTGCCTATTGATAATAATACTTTTTAATATTTACAAATATCTTCTTTTCTTCTAGGGAAACAAATCAATTGAACTTATTGGGTCCCTTAAAGAAAAGATTTTTTAAATTGGTTTTTGAAGTCATTTTTTAGTTCTTCCAGAATCTATTTCCAATCCATATTTCTCTTTTGGACTTTATATGAGGTTCCTTTGCTTTCACTGTCCCATTCTGCGTCTATACCTTGCTCTTTGTCTCCATAAAAATTCTTCAGTTAAGTGCTTTTTTTTAGTTGTTTGTTCATTTTTCCTATCTAATTATAGCTAGGCTTTCTGATGTGAAGGTCTGCGGACTGAGAGCCCCCTACCTCTGGTGATTCAATTGGCCCTTGTGATGCTGATAGGTTAAATACTTGGCTCAGTCTAGGGTGTAAACTTTTGATATCATTCTGATATTGATCAGGTCAGGGACTGATCAAATTCTAGCCGCAGGCTTAGGCTCACGTTTTTGATCTCAAGCTGTACTTGATCCAATCAGGTACACTCTAGATTGTCCTGTCTTAGAGCTCTGCCCTGAGCTTTAGGCAAAAAGAGCTGTACTTAGTACTTAGTACTATAAGCCACCTTGAAGTGTGAACTAAGGTCTTATCCTAAGGCCAGACTTTTTCCTGGGCTGGAGTTCAAGACTTCTCCACAGGTTTGAAATTTCAAACAATATGGGTTGACTTGTACCACTATTTGTCCAGGCAGGATCTCAGGATCTGCATGTTGGCTTGATCACAGGTTCCTAAACCTTGGATAGTAGATGTGGGGTGTGAGTGTGAGGCTTGCACTTGGCTTGCTCTTCCCTCCTTGGTACAGCTTTTTCTGAGTCTACTCTCCTCTTACCCCAGTGCTGCAGATGTTCTTTGTCTACCTTTTGGGGTTTTCTTTTCTTGAAAATTGTTTCACTCTGTCTCCTTGTTGGTTCTTTCATTCTTGTACTTGTTTTGTGGTGATATTTCAATCTTGGTTGGGGAGGATTCTTATGGTACAGAGCTGCTAAGGATTACTTTGCCATCTTGGCTCCACCATTGCTTTCCTTCTAATCTTGGTTACATTAGTTTTATCCATACAAGCTCCTTTTATTTTAATGACTTCAAAATTATCCATTTTACATCTCACAATACTGTCTTTTGTTTATTCACAAATTCTTCTCTTGAGCTTTTGTTTCCAGAGTCAAGATGATGGAGTAGAAGCAGGGAAACTTGAAACCACTATGAGAATTCTCTCCAATCAGTCTCAAAATAAAACCACAAAATGAATTTGGTCCTCTGCCTCTGGAGATTTTGGTCTCATTTGTGAAGATGATATTAACTCTCCCATGCCCAATTTTAGATTTAATCACCAAAATCATATACACCCCACTTATCGTTAATTATGGGGAGGTCTGTGACCCACATGTGTGATAGTGGGTGACAAGTCAGAATTGACTGACTGCCCCCTGGGCTGTCCTAAGTAAAACTAGAGCTGTAATTGGTTCATGTAAAGTTGAAGGAAGGTACAGGAAGTAATGAAAGGAATCATCTTTAAAAGAGGCAAGAACCTCCTATGACCAACTCTTTCTTTTTTCAAACTTGATCTTGAAGGATCTCCACCTTGGGACCTCAGATTGCTCTTGGATTTTCCCTTAGAATTGCCACATGTGTGAGTGAACAAGGCTGACTCCCTTTCCTGGCTTTTCTGGAAGTACTAACCTCTAGAGAGGTCTCTTGTTTTGGAAGAGCTAAAATCCTTATTAGTTTACCTCTGTGCCCCATTTTCTGGGGCCTCTGAAGCCCTGCTTGGTTTAGACTGGGTTGGAGTTAGTCCAACCTTTAATTTTTAACCCTTACACAGCCAGTTTGGCAGATCAGCTTGGGCCTTCTTAATTCAGACTAGCAATATTAAAGATGAGAAACCTTCAGAAGACAATCTCCAAAATCCATCCCCCATGTGCTGCACTGAGACCTGTGATAGGAATCTGGCTGAGTGAAATCCCAGGGCAAAGGCTGTAACTGGGGCAGAGTTCCTTGGTACAACCATGGGAGGCTCAGGGTACTGACTGGGCAGCTGGCAGGGAGGCGGCTGGCAAGGGGGAAGAGAGGGGTAACTACCTTCAACCTCCAAACCTTCACCTTCACCTTCAGCTTCTGCTGGAAGCTGGGGAAGATTTGGCCTCAAGGCCTATTGGTGCAACAGGCCAGTTCCATCAGCCTAATCCAATTAATCAACAAAGCAGAGAAGAAGTTACTTCAGGATAGAACAGCCCAAATCCACATATCCAGTAAATAAACAGAGTAGTAAAAATACAGCTAATGGGGAGGTGAGGAAAGAAGGAAAAACCAAGGAGAAAATATCACAAACACTCAGGAAGAAATAATTCAAATATATGGCAGGGCAATCCAGGATCACTCAGGACTTAGCAGCTTCCACATTAAGGGATTGGAAGGCATAAATATGATATTCTGGAAGGTAAAAGATCTAGGTTTATAACCCAGAGTCACCTATCTAGAATATTCTGAATGCCAAACTAAGTATATTCTTTCAGAGAAAAAAATGGTCATTCGATAAAATAAAAGATTTTCACCATTCCTGAGGAAAAAGTCAGACCAAAACACAAAATTTGAAGTCTAAATATAAGACTTTAGAAAAGCCTGTAAAATAAATAAGAGAAATTTTAAGACTCCTACATGGAAAGAGGATATTTGTAATTTAAAATTCTTAGTAGTAAAAGATTCAGGAGTATACTGAGACAGAGGGTGGGGAAGTAAGCTAATAAGAATATGATATGCAAAAAAAATCAAGGAATGAAAAAATATGATTGCATTGAGAGAAAAGGGAAGATATAGATGGAATAGGGTAAATTATCTAACTAAAGAGGCACAGGATGAGGAGGACAAGGATTGGCCCTGATTAAATTTTATTTGCATTTTAACTGGCTTACAGAGGAAATAACCATACTCATTGTAATAAAAGTAGGGGAATAAAACAAGGCAAGTAGGGTGGTAATAGGAGGGAGGGGGAAGTGGGATGGTGATAAAGAGCAAAACACTACTGAGGAGGATCAGAGTGAAAGGAAAAAGAGCAGTATTAGAAAGAGAAAATATGATAGAGGAGAATACAGACTCGGTAATAATAACTGTGAATATGAATGAGATGAACTCACCGATAAAACAGAAACAGATAGCACAGTGATTAAAACACAAAATACTACTATATTTTGTTTATAAGAAACACATTTGAGGCAGAGTGAAACATGCAGAGTGAAGTTAAGGGGTTGTAACAGAATTTATTGTTTATCATCTAAAGTTTTAAAAAAGCAGGAATAGTAATCATGATCTCAGACAAAGCTAAAGCAAAAATAGATCTGATTTTAAAAGATAAGGAAGTTACATCTTCTTAAAAGGTACTAGAAGTAATAAAGTAATATCAATACTAAACATATATGCACCAAATGGCATAGCCTTTAATTTTTAAAGGAGGAATTAAATGAACTTCAGGAAGGAATAGACAGTAAAACTATACTAGTGAGTGATCTCAACTTCTTTCTTACAGATATAGAAAAGTCAAACCAAAAAAAAATAAACAGAAAAAGGAAAGGAAGTGAATTAAGTCTTAGGAAATTTAGAAATTATATATATTTCCAGTGAGAATTGAATGGGAATAGAAAGGAACGTACCTTGACTGGTCTGGCTGCTTCCATTCCATCTGGTCTCACATAAACCGAGGACCCTGATGTCGTATCTTTTCATCTCATTTACTACCTGAGCGATTTTTCCGCTTTCGTATAAGGTCGCTATTCTGGTTTTTGCCTTGGTTGTCAGAAGATTTATCGGTGAGCTGGCTTCCCAGAGGCTTTCACCAGCACACATCATAGTCTCTGTTGGAGAGCAATCCTCCAGACTAGGCAATCATCGGTTTTGTTGGTTTGGTGAGGTTGCGGTTTCTATAGCAAATGTGATTTTTTACAGGGTGGGGTTGCTAGCCCCACGCCCAACCCTCCTCCTTTTTCAGCTGAGCTTGGGACCTTCCTTGGAGGAGTTAACTTTTGTGTAGGAGTCATGTATTGCAGAAAAGAAGGTACGTAGAACAAGCAGGGTTTCGTCAGCACAGATCGTGCACCGACCATATCTTCACCCTAAGAATCATCATCGAACAGTCCATCGAATGGCAGTCCCCCCTCTACATGACTTTCGTGGATTTTGAGAAGGCATTTGACAGCGTAGACAGGAACATCATCTGGAAACTGATGCAGCATTACGGGATTCCCCCGAGGCTCATCAACATCATCCAGTGGTTATATGAAGACTTTACCTGCCAGGTCATCCATAATGGGAAACTGACAGGTCCCTTCACAGTGAAGACCAGAGTGAAGCAAGGCTGCATGCTTTCGACCCTTATCTTCTTGATGGTCATAGATTGGACCATGAGAAGAATTACCAAGGACAATAATACGGGGATTCAATGGACTCATACCAAACAGCTTGAGGACCTTGACTTCGCGGATGACATCTGTCTCCTTTCTCACAAGCAGCAGGATGCACAAGCCAAACTTGCACGACTCTCTGAAGAAGTGGAGAAGACAGGTCTGAAGATCAACAAGAGGAAGACCAGGTGATCACAGTCAACAGCAGACAGGACCTGCCAATCCAACTACAGGGAGAAAACATCAAGGAGACGGACCACTTCACCTATTTGGGTAGCATAGTCAGTAAGGACAGCAGAGCAGATGAGGACATCAGAAACCGAATCAACAAAGCCAGACAGGCATTTAACACCTTACGGTCTGTCTGGATCTCCAAAGCACTGTCCCTCAACACTAAGCTCCGAATCTTCAATACCAATGTAAAGGCCGTCCTCCTATATGGATCAGAAAGCTGGAGAGTGACGAGCGCTAACACCAATAAACTCCAGGTCTTTGTTAATAGATGTCTACGCTACATCTTGAACATCAGATGGCCTGAAAAGATCTCCAATGCTAGTCTCTGGGAAAGAACAATCCAGTATCCCATTAGTCAGGACATAAAGAAACGTAAGTGGAGATGGATAGGACATACGCTACGAAAACCAGAAGATAATGTAGCCAGACAAGCATTGTGCTGGAACCCTTTAGGGAGGAGGAAAGTTGGAAGACCAAAACAGACCTGGTGAAGATCTGCTGAAAATGAAACAAAAACAGTCGGAATGACATGGGTCCAGCTGGGGGAAGTTGCCCAGAACAGAGTCCACTGGCGTGAGATGGTTGAGGCCCTATGCTCCTAAGGAGTCAACAGGAATAATAATAAATAATAATAATAATACACAAAAGTTGACCGTGGATTAAGGCATAAAACCTTCACCACCAAATATTGAAAAGTAGAAATACTAAATGCATACTTTTCAGATCATAATTCAATGAATATTATAATCAATAATCACAATATGATAAAATTATAATCAATAATGCTCCATGGAAAGATAAGTCAAAAATTAAATGAAGCCTAAGTAATCTAATGCTAAAAAAGATGGGTCAATAACAGATTAGAGAAACAATCAATAATTTTATTAATGAGAATGAAAATGAGGTGACAACATATCAAAATTTATGGGACACAGCCAAAGCAGTACTTAGGGGAAATTTTATATCTCTAAATGCTTACTTACATCAATAAAATAGAGAAAATGAAAATAAATGAATTGAACATGCCACTAGAAAAACTAAAAAAAAAAAAGTTAAAAATACACATTTAAAGACTAAATTGGAAATTCTGAAAAATAAAGAGGTTAATAACATTGAAAGTAAGAGAATTAATTAACTAATAAATCAGTCTAGGAGTAGCTTTTATTACAAAAAAGTAAATAAAATTGAATGTTGGTCAATTTCATTAAAAAAGGGGAGAGGAAAATCAAATAATCAGTATTTAAAATGAAATGGGTGAACTCAGTCACAAATGAAGAAATTAAAGGAATGAGAAACTGTTTTGCCAAATTATATGACAATAAATCTGACAATCTAAGTTAAATGGATGAATATTTACAAAAATACCAATTTTGTAGATGAACGAAAGAGAAAATAGAATCCTAAAATAACCCCATATTTGAAAAAAGAAATTGAACCAGTCACCAATAAACACTGTAAGAAAAAATTCCCAGTGCCAGATGTTTTCACAAGTGAATTCTATCAAATATTTAAAAAATAATTATTCCCAATGCTACTTAAAATATTTAGGAAAATAGGCAGAGAAGAAATACTACCAAATTCTTTTGATGAAACAAACATGATACTTTTACCTAAACGAAGAAAAACAAAAACAGAGAAAGAAAATTATAGTCCAATTTCATTAATGAATATAGATGCAAAAAATTAAAACAGTAGCAAGAAGAAAACAATATTAAATTCAGTATGAAATAAGAACTTACTCATTAACAAAAACTGTTGGAAAAACTGGAACATAGAATGACAGAATCTAGCTATATGCCAATATCAAATATCTACATGATAAGTTCAGAATGGATATATGATTTAGATGTAAAAGTGATGCCATAACTAGATTAGGGAAACTTTCTAATTTACCTGGAAGATCTTTGGAAAAGAGAAGAAGGAATTTTGGTTATATATGACTTTGTTCATATAACAATGACCAATATGGAAGTGTGTTTTGTATGACAATAAAAATTTTTGTTTAAATATATTAAATAATAATGATGATGAATAAAATTAGCAATAATCTTAAAATCTATGTTCATATGTTTTTAAAAATTACCTGTTGGTAAATGAATTTTAATCTTGACTTCTTTTGTTATCAATTAATTTTTTTTTATTTTGGATATTTGACATGTTAGATTTAGAATTTGAAATTTTTTTCTATATCTTTGCTTTTTATTTTAGTTGTATATATTTGGATTTTTAAATGAAATTTGATGTTATTAAATTTATAGATTATTTTGAAAAATAAATGCATAGATACATAGTCTTTTCCCAAGAATCTTATAGGTTATGTGTTTCCTATTCTAATTTTTTTATCTTTGTAAAATTAAAATTAATATACAATAACTCCAAGTATGATGTTGTATAAGATTTATTGATAATAATAAAATAAATATTTTAATAATAAATAAAAATAATCAATCAATAAATAAGTAAATAAAAATAAAATAATAATAAAAAGGTAATTGGTCTAAAAAAATAAAACCACATGCCAAAGCTAATCTACCTGCTCAACAGGCCCACTCCACCAAAGCTGCTATGGGAAGAAAAGAGACGAAGAAATGGAGAATTTATATTCTGTCTATGTCAGTATGCAATGACAGAAGAAAAGTGGGGTCCTGGGTAATGTAGTTTAAGGGTTCAAGATTTCTAATTACATGTCTCATTTTATTGCTAGTGTCATGTCTCCATTTTTATCTTATCTTAATAAAAAGTGTAAGATGTATATATCTATATCTATCTCTGTCTATCTATCTATCTATCTATCTATCTATCTATCTATCTATCTATCTATCTATCTATCTATCTATCTATCGTCTATATCTAGTTTCTGGAAGAATGCTTTCCAGTTTTCCTGACAAGTTTTACTAAATAATGAATTCTTTTACTCCAAATTTGGGCCTTTAATTTTGCCAAACATAAGGTTACTATAATCTTTTACAAATGTTTGTTATGTGTCTGATTTATTCCAGTGATTCTTTTTTTTAAGCAGAAGTAGATAGTTTTGATAATTATTGCTTCGTGACATAGTTAAAAATGTATTACAGCTACATCTTCATTTATATTTTAATTAATTTTCTTGATATTCCTGAACATTTATTTTCCTAAATAAATTTTGTAAATTTTTTTCTAGATTAATAAATATTTTTGGTGATTTAATTGGGATTGTATTAAACAAGTATATTAGACAGAATAATAATTTAATTATATTGGCTCTGCCCACTAAATAATAATTAATTCTCCAATTATTTAAATATGACTTTATTGCCTAAAAATGTTTTATAATTATATCCATGTAGTTCATGGACTTGTTTTGGCAGATATAATCCTAGATATTTTATTCCTTCTAGGTATTTTTTTAATGTTACCTCATATCTTTATATAATATATTGTTGATGATATATATTTATATATAAATGCTTATAATTTATATGGGTTTATTTTATATCCTACTACTTTGCTAAAATCATTGTTTCAACTTATTTTTTAGTCAAATCTTTAGGATTTTTTTATGAATATCATCAAATCATCTGTGAAAATAGATAGTTTTATTATTGAGCTAAAGCAAAAAGAGAAGAAAACAAGTGAAGGAATCACAAAAGGTAATGAGGTAATAAAACTATCTCTCTTTTTTAGCCAAAAATTTGTCCGTTGTGGATTCCTTAATGCCATACAGCTATAGATTTTCCCTAACATTATTAAGTCTTTCTTTGTGGCAGCAATGAAGGAATCCCTGACCTAGAGTTTAAAAAGACTATTAATAAGTTCACATCTGGTTTCAGACACTTAATAGCTATGTGACCCAGCAGCTTCAAATAACTATTGAGTAAAGAAATACAAACTAAAGCAAGTCTGATGTATACCTGTCAGATTGATTAATTTGACCAAAAAGGAAAATGATAAATGCTGGAGCATGGGAGGAATGTGGGAAATTGGGATACTAATACACTGCTGGTAGAACTATGAACTGATATAATCATTTAATCACTCTGGAGATCAATCTGGAACCATGCCCAATGAAAGGCCATAAAACTATACATTCCCTTTGATCCAGCAATACTATTACTGTGTCTGTATTCCAAAAAGATTAGAGATAGTGGAAAGGACCCATTTGTAAAAATATATTCATAGCAACCTTTTTTCTAATGACACAGATTTGATAACTGAGAGGTTGTCTATCAATTGGGGAATGGCTGAACAAGTTGTGGTATATGGTTCTAATGGAATAGTATTGGGCCACAAGAATTTGTAGTGGAAAATCCTCATATTCCCTTTAGGGAACTCCTTATGCTCTAAAGTCTGACTTTGCAAGGCTGACACACCCAGAAGCTTGCTACAGATAACTCCTCCTTGCCCTGTACCTGCTGAAACAAAACAATTGTCTCATGTCATAAGGGCCTGTTATTCCCCATGCTGTGACCTAACAAATCCGTGATGGATGTCTGTCCTTGCCTATGTTCTGATGCCTATATTTGCCTGTCACACTTGCGTTCATAACCCATAGAAACCCCTGATTGTATATGTATAATGTAACCTATGAAAACCCTCCCCAATTGATAGTGTATAAAATAGCCAGAGCCCCAAAAGTCAGTGCTCAGCCTTTAGAGAAATGATCCCAGCTGGGTCCACATGCACATGCAGAATAAATCTCCTTCTTTCCTTACTTTTGAGTGACAATTGTAGTTTCCTGCATGGCTAAACTGAAAATTCTGCAACAAATCAGTGAACAAGTTGAGCACAGAAAAACCTAGGAAGACTTCTATAAATTAATGCAAAGCTAAGCGAGCAAAACCAGAAGAACACTATATACAGAAAAAGAAATATTGCATGATGATCAGCTGTGAAGGACTATATTATTATCAGCAAAACAAGGTCTGAAAATAACCCCATAGGACTCATGATAAAAATATTAACCACAGTCAAAAAGGGAATTAAAACAAATCTGACTGCAGATGAACCATGCCATTATTCACTTTATTTTCTTTATGAGTTGTTATTGTATGTGTGATTTGTCTTCTGTCACATCATGGGGAATATGAAAATATGTATTACATGTTAGTATTGTTATAACCTGTATAAGATTATTTACCACCTTTCAGAGGAAGAATGAGAGAGAGAGGGAGAGAATCTGAATGTCAAAATATCAGAAAATAATTGTCAAAAATACTTTCTTTTTCACCTAACTGAAAAAAAAGAAGTTTTAAAAAATGAAAAGTAACTGTGTCAGGGAGAAGTGTGTAAGGAGAAAAGAGCTTTAATTTACTCAGGATTCTTCAATATACATTTTTGCTTTTGCAGAACTCTTCGTAAGGACATTTTTTGAGGTCATTTTGTGAAAATTTTGCGTTGATTACCTACTGGCCTGGATGTCTGAATAAGATGAATATTGGCTAAACAGAAATGATATTTCATAGAAAAATAGAGGAGAAGAGTAAAGTAATTCTTCCCCTAGTTTATTTCTGACATTTTCCTATACATCAAAGGGAGAATGCTTAAAACACTATACAAATCAGATTAGGGTGGTAGTATTGTTGTTCTCTGTTACTACTAGGTTTGGAGAAAATATATAAGCTTGCAAAATTATTTTTCTTTCTTTTTTTCTCCTTTTCTTTCCATAAACCATGATTTCTTTGTTATAGGGAATTTCCCATTTGATAATTCTACCAATAATTAGGTTTGATACTTGTTCTGTAACTAATATTCTTAGAAAACAGCCCCAGGCACTAAGAAGATGTAATATCTAGATAGATAGATAGATAGATAGATAGATAGACAGATAGATAAATGGATAGAAAGGAAGATATGTAGATAGATAGACAGATGGATATTGTTATAGTAGAGAAAGGATTATAATTAGTCTTCCTTATTGTGAGGCCAAGTTTCTATGAACTCCGGTATGAAAGTTATGAAATAATACCATGTATCACTAATTATTACTATTCTTATATTAAAACATTTCCTATCAATTCAAGTTATATATTTTTAAACTTTTCATTTTTTCTTAAAAGAGGATCACCTTAAATTCCTTAAGAATCCCCTGCATTTCACTTTTTATAGTAGCAAAGAATTGGAAACTAAAGGGATGTCCTTCAATTGGGGAGTGGCTGAACAAACTGTGGTATATGATATTTGTGCTATGAGGAATGATGAACAGGATGACTTCAGAAACAATTTGAAAGACCTATGTGAACAGATGCAGAGATAAATAAGCAGAACCAAGAGAACGTTATACACAGTAACTAAAATATTGTGAGAAATAATGTGATAGACTATGCTACTAACAGCAATATAATGATCCAGAACAATTTTGAGGAAGTTGTGAAAAATACTATTCACATCTAGAAAAAGATCTGTTGGAATAGAAATGCAGATGAAAACATATGATTTTTCATTTGTTTATTTGGGTATTTGAAGTAGGATTTTGGTTTTACAAGATTATTCTCTTACAAAAATGAAAATCATGAAATATGTTTTGAGTGATAATACATGTATAACCCAGTGGTATTGCTTGCCAACTCTGGGAGGTAAGAGGTAAGATGAGAGGGAGATAACATGAATCATGTCACTAATACATGTAAGTGTAAGTTTGTTACTATAATAATAATAATAATAATATATATATATATATATTTAAGTTGTTTTTTTTTAAAGAATACATTGCATTTGACTGCTATTAAGTTTTAACTGACAGGAGTATATTTTGATGAGATGATCAGAACACTCAGGGAAATACAATATTTCTAAACCTTAATTTTACCTTCTGAGTGAATGGTGTTGTTCCAAGAAGTAACTCCATCAGAAGGCATATTAACTTTAATCACTAAGGTATCATTCTTCTCACTGCAGTAGTAATTTGCTAAATGGAATGCTAATCACCTAAAAGAGTTAATATACATCTCCAAGACCCTAATTCACTCCCAGGACATAGTTTATTCATTTTGAAGTCTGACTAATTTTTAACTACAGACTCTAGATTAGAATAAATTTGTGGTCTTTTGATTATATAATAACTTATAATAACTATCTATCCCTACCCTGAAGGCTATATCTCTTAGATTCTTTTACAAAACAGAACTACAAATGCTATGAATCATCTGAATGAATATGAAGAATGGAAGAAAACAACCATGTCCCAAAAAGCACATCTGCCAAAATTTGAAAAATTCCTTTAGTCTTTTACACAAAAACAATTTTAATGTCTACTCTTTAAAACCCTTCTGAAGTGGCACCTGGTACAAATACTCTTCCTTGTTCCAATGAAAGTTAAACATAGATTTCCATCTGGACTCCTTTTTGATCCCTACTGAATTATTAGAAAACTCCTCTCATTTAGCAGACTTGTTTAATGAGTATACAAGACATAACTAATCTATCCTTGGTATGGTATCAATTATCTTTGGAAGCAGTTTTTCATCTGGTTGCATTTGTAAAGATGATCTGGCTCAGGTTCAAATTTTACGGGTAGAGAATTTAATATATATGGTCCCAGGAAAGTATTAGAGGGAGAATTAGTATATGTCAAAGAATCATAGTATCATAGAGACCTGTATTGATATACTAGTTGCTAGCTTCCTATTCCTTTTCACATTAAAATTACTTAGTAGTTAAAAGTTTCTTAAGATTAAAGACAGTTTCATTTTTATCACCAAAGTATATTTCTGGTTCCTGGCACATAGTAGGCACTTAATAAATATTTATTGAATTTATAAGTTATTAATTAAGAAATTTTTAATAGCCATTGCTATTGGACTAGGTATTAAAAATGCCACTTCAAAAGCAAAATAATACTTGTCTCCAAAGAATTTACATACTAGCAGGAAAGAAAATAGGAAGATATTTAGGTGTATAAAAACATATTTAAAGCAACTAAGTAACCTGTAAAGGAGACATTGGAAGACTGGGAAACATCTAGTCTATGCAAAAGGTAGAATTTTAGCTGAGTATTGAAATATACCAAGAATTTTAAGAGCAAGAAAGAGTTATTAGAGGCATGAAAACCAGAAAATAAAAGATCATGGATATGTGAGATAGAATGTCATATGTAAGTAATGAATCAGTGAAGGAATGAATTTAGAACAGGAAGAGATGGTAAAAACCATCTACTGCCATAATCTCTTTTTGTGGATGAAGAAATTGAGACACAGATATGGTACATTGTAACAAAGCTTGGTGGTTTGACTTGAAATGTGGTGCTCTTTCTACTACCTTTCCTGATGAATTAATATTTAATTACCTGGGAATAGTTAGGAAGAAATGAAAATATAATTTCCCTATGTGTCTTCAGTTGAAGAACAATGTAAAAAATTGAGTCGTTACTCCAGTAGATGATAAGGCATTTAAAAAAATAGTTTGTGTGGTAACATGAATGTTTAAACTGGGAGATGAAAAATAAATGGTCTGATGTGATAGAAATAGCTTTTCTAGGGACATGAACTGACTGTCTTGTGGAAGTCATCTTAGTCTAGTAATAAGAGCCATAGTTCATTATTGTTAACTTTTAAAAGTATGAATTCTTAAAAAAATATGAAGGGTTGGGGAATTAGTTAGCTAAAGTGCAGCATGCAATATTGCGAACTCAGTTTGTTGTCTTTAAAACAAGCATCATCAGCAAAAAAATAAGTATTTATGGCCTCAAACACTGACTCAGAGCTTTGGATTCACTATATTAAATAATACCAATAATCAACAAAGGTAAAGTGTCTAATTATGATCTCACCAGCTAAAGTCACTTATAAATGTTCTAAAATAGAAACTGACCAACTGAAAAAGTTTGAGTATTACATAATACCTATTGATGTTTGGTTTATTTCCTAAAGATCAGAAACACTCCAAAAGATTAGATGAAGGCAGGAGGAAGCACCGGGTTTAAACTTCTGATCAAATGTATGTACTTATTAGCCAAGTGATGGACAACCTTTTGAGCTTGGTGTGTCAAAATTCACCAAAAAAACAAGTATAATTCGGGTGGTGTGCCACTTTGAGAAAACAAAACAAAACAGAACATAATTTCATGATATTTATAGTTTAAATGACAAAACCTGTAATTATAATATATAACTATTTAATAAACCAAAATAGGTAAATTAATATAGGTAGAACTTTCAGGTTATAATGTCTGCACTACTCTACAGAAAATGTTTCATCCTCAGCATGTGGCCCCATACTTCTCTGTATGCAACTATGTGTCATCAAAATGGCTATGCATGCCAGTGCTGACATGTGTGTCAAGTTTGCCATCACCATATTAGATTATTTTTCTTCATTTTATTTAAAACAAGGTGAAAAGAATTTTGCATAAAAATAGATGCCTGCTTGTGGTTGGATCTCTGTATTGGCTAATCAAGACATTAATAATTTAGCTATATAGGGAAGGGGAGGAAGATAACAAGCATTTACATAGCACCTACTTTGTGCCAGGCACTCTGCTATGCATTTTACAAATAATATTCCATTTTATCCTTATAACAATCATATAAGCTAGGTACTGGTATTACCCCAATTTTACATATGAGGAAATAAAGGCAAACAATGACTAAATGATCTCACCAGTAGTAGAGTCTGTATTGGAAATCAATTCTTCCAAAATTCAGAGACAGAGCATTGTGCCATTTAACTGCTCAAGACAGGTCAAGTCTATGCTTCTAAAAAAATGAAGAAATTAATTGTAGCAGACCATCCCCTAAATTCAATTCTCCTGTGGGTTTACTCACCTGAGGAGGTAAGCTGAAAGCTGGGAAAGCAATGGGTTAAGATTAAGAACTAGAGAAAATGAGGCATAAATGAAACAAAGAGGCAAGGATCACAGAGAGAGAACTTTAGCCTGGTGTCAGCAGGGCAGTGCTGAGGAGTTAGAGAGAGTCCAAGAGAGCATCCCTTGTGGGATGTCAATCAAACAAGTGAAACAACAAAAGTATTAACATAATATTGACAACTGATTACAAGATAAAGGAATCTAATAGCAACACAATAGTATAGCTGGGTGCCCAAGAAAGAAGCTCATTTGAAAGTCCTTCCTGACTGGAACACTGGTCCAAGCTTATTCAGATGTTAAAAGTATGTCTTTGACATTTCAAAGGACCTTTACAAATAGTTAGCTAGCTTCCAAACTGCAGATAATAAGAGAGACTTAACTTTTAGGATCAACAAAATTTTAAGTCCCCTCCAATTTAAGGATTCAGAAATCAGTTCTGTGAAATATTAGAAATATATACTGGTCTGGTCAATGAACATTTTGATCATTAGAGTCAGCTTTTGAATACATCTTTAATACATTAATGATTCATTATAACTGAAACCTTTTCAAGCATTCTATTATTACTTAAACATCTCCATGTAAAGAACCTATGATGCTATCTAGAGGTTTATTAGAGGCAAGTTGGTGCTGTAAGGGCTAGCTTTCTATTTTTGCAATCATTGAGATCTAGATTTGAATACTGTCTCAACCACTTACTAGCTACATAATCTTTACCTCTTACTGCCTCAGTTTTCTCATCTGGGCTATTATAATTAATCAGATAACAACCTTACAGGTTGGATCAAATAGAGAGCAAAAGTAGAAGCATTTAGTGAAATGTAAAGAGCTATATAAATGTTTGCTCTTATTGAACTATAATCTCTATTACCTTCAATTTTTTTTTTGCATTCTAACTTTAAAAGAATGAGTCATATGCCAATCAAATAAGTTGCTAATGGAGGTTTAGCCAATGGATCTGTTTTGGAGATCTGTCCAGAGATCAGTCTCAAAATATTCTTTACCTCCTGCCCTGACAGTTAAATTGCAATAATTTCATGCTGAAGATGATGATCTTGAAATCAGTTGCTTCAGTGAGGACATGAAAGGTGACTTGCCCTCTCAAATGCCCAAGGATTAATCATTTGGCTCATGTTGTAGCCAGAGGGCAAAGCAGGGATAAATACCTTTTCAGAAAAGGTAGGCAGAACACAACAGGAGTGAAATTATGGAATGGAGTCACATTCCAAGAGTACAATGCTGGGATGTCTATGTCATTGATGCCATCTTTTTATGTAAGTCTCATTTCTTACCTCTCACTTGCTGTGCCAACAACCTTAATGGTCAGCAGCTGTATATTCTAAAGGGGCATCCAAAAGAAACTAGAGCACCTTCAGAATCATGAAAGAAATAGGAAGATCCATTCAGGATAATATCACTATAAAGCATATTATATTGGAGGTTGAGCAAGTCTGGAGTGAGGAGGACATGGGTTCATATCTGGCCTCAGACTCTTCCTTCGCTGTGTAATCCTGGACTTAACCCTATTTGCATAGCCCTTGCCCTTCTATCTAAGAGTTACCATGGAAAAAAAAAGTTTAATAATAATAATAAAATGGCTTGTGTGAAATATAGTATGATATTATCATACATTCAGAAATGGACAGAATCTTAGGGTTTTGGAAGCAGATTAGGATTGGAAATGCAGAATCAAAAGTCATTTTAGAGTTGATGAGATTGAGGCAACAAGGTAAAGTGACTTTCCCAGGGTCACATATCTAATAAGTTAATGTCTGAGGATTGATATCATGTCTAGCTTCTCTAGCATCAAGCCCAGTGCTCTATCCTCTGTACCACCTAGCACATGTAAAGACTTTTAGAAAACTGTATATTTAGTATAACATGTATAAAAATATATATAAATATGTATACAAATTATAAAGTCCAAATTATTACATATGGAGAAAGCCCTGTTTTTTAAAGCCGTATTAGTGGTAGTTTGTTTTGTTTGTTTCTGTACTCTCAATAAAACAATACTGTATTTTACAAACTGGAACATAGGAAATAGCAAACATCAGACAAATTGCTTACTATATGGTAGTTGCTTTTGTTTTTTGCTGGCCATGGAAGGAGCAGAGGATTGAGAAGTATCTTGTGAATTTAAAAAGCAGTTAGCTTTTGTAGCTCATACTCTTTGATTCTCTTCTTTAGGTTTATATATGACTATCTCATCAGTCCTAACTTCCTGTAAGCACTTGTAGGGGAGGAAATTAGTCTTATGGGTCATTGTGTTCCCATCAACACCTACTGCAGTGCGTTCCTCCCACCTAGTAAGCACTCAAATGAATGTTTATAGAATTCAATTGAAATTAAATTTAAAATAGCGTTTTGTGGTAGTCTTAGTAACAATTTAAATGAATTTAAATCAGTCACTAAAATTGTTAGGAACAAATATTAAACAAACCAGTTATTACTGTTGTTTTAATATAAGGGAGGCTATGTTTTCTGCTGGTATAGATCAAAGGAAGGAACATCTTATAAACTGTTCCTATAAATTTTTTTTCTTCATTTTACTTGTTTCTCTGATAGGTATTTACTCCCTGTTGTCTTTAAGTCTGGCTTTTAAGGTCCTGCTTAGTCTCACTCCAATCCTACTTTCCAGGCTTATTTCACATTATTTCCCACAAATTTTCTGTGATACAATCATTCTATTGCCCAAACTTCTCAATTCATTTCCACCTTTCTATGTTTATGGAGTCCTGGAGTTTAATCTTTCCCTACTTTTGCCTCCAAGATTTCCTTTGACTTCTAAATGGAACTCCTCTCTTCTTCCTGAATACCTATTGTTGGCAGGAGCATATAATCTTAAAATCATAGATTTAGAGTTCAGAGCAAACTTTTACACCATCTATAGCAACTTTCATTTTATGCAGGATGAAAGTGACCTTATCTTCTCTCTCCTCCAATTACTTTCTATTTTCTTATCTATGTATTTCACAACTTCTCTCACCACAGTATAGATTATTAACTCCCTAAGAGTAAAGGGATTATTTTATTTGTGTCTATGCATCCTCAGAATATCATACAGTGCCAATTATGTAATAAATATGGTGGTTTGATGAATTGAAGTTCATTACATGGCAGTGGAAAGCCATATAGACTAACCACTCAAATGGAACCCCAAAATAATTTATTCTCATCAGGTACTTTAAAGTGAGAACAGTTTTATTCTATTGAGTAGTCAGGACAAGTCATACACAATAGGGAAAGATTCTTATCTAAGTTTAGCTCAAAATGCCAAGCTATAGCCTTGATACATATAGTTGCGAAAAGACAAAGACGGTATAGTGATAATGATGGCAAAGTTTGCTTAATGACAAAGAATTTGTCCAGTATCAAAGAGTCTATTTTCATGGTTTGTCCAGTAGCAAAGAGGGGGACAGTCAGTTTGTTTTGGTGATTAAAATTCTATTTATGAAGCCAAGATGGCAGCTTAATAGCAGCAAAAGCTGAAACCACTCTGACAATCCTACCAAACCAATCTTGAAAAAAGCACCTTGAAATAACAGGAATCAAAAACAAACAGCAAGATGGAGTGAAGGGGTTCTCCTGTTGAAGACAACTTGAAAGGTATGCAGAGAGAGTTGATTTTCACAGGATAAGGGAGAACAGAAAGCAAAACTGTGCACAGAATGGTGCTTGCTAGTCAACCATACCTTAGCCTACAGCATATGTTTTGCAACTGGAATCAGGCTAAAATTGGGATCCTGTGACACAAACTATCCCAATAAAAGAGTACCTTAGACCCACCCTTTAATGTCCCAGGTCCTGGTATGGTAAGAGATTGGAGCAGAATCTATTGGGCTTCAACTAAGATGAAAAAAACAATAAGAATAGAAATCATGATCTCAGAGAAATCTAAAGCAAAAATTGATCTCATTAAAAGAGGTAAGGAAGGTAATTATATCCCTGTGAAAGGAAGTATAGAAAATGAAGAAATATAAGTACTAAACATATATGCATCAAATGGCAAAGCATCCAGATTTTTAAAGGAGAAACTAAAGGAACTAAAAAGAGAAATAGATAGAAAAACTATACTAGTGGGAAACTTCAACCTTCCCCTTTCAGAACTAGATACATTCAACCAAAAAGTAAATGAGAAAGAAGTAAAGGGAGTGAATGGTATTTTAGAGAAGTTAGATTTAATAGCTATCTGGTAAAAATTGAATAAAGATAAAAAAGAATGTATCAGCTTTTCAGCACCATATGGTACAGATACAAGTATTGACCAGATACTGGAGGGTAAAAACTTCACAGCTAAATGCAGAAAAGCAGAAATGATAAATACAACTTTTTTGGATCATAATACAATAACATTATAATCAAAAAAGGTTCATGGAAAGACAAACTAAAAATTAATTGGAAACTAAATAATATAATTCTTCAAAATGGGTGAGTCAAAGAACAACTCACAGAAACAATCATTGATTTCATTGAAGAGAATGCCAATGAGGAGACAACATATCAAAATTTATGGGATACAGCCAAAGTAGTACTCAGGGGAAAATTTACATCCCTGAGTGCCTATATCAATAAGAAAGAGAAAGAGGAGATCAATGAATTGGGCATGTAACAAAAAAAAATAGAAAAAGAGCAAATTAAAAATCCTCATTTAGAGACTAAATTGGAAATCCTAAAAATCAAAGTAGAAATTAATAAAATTGCAAGTAAAAAGCTATTGAACTAATAAATAAGACTAGGAACTGGTTCTATAAAAATAAAGTATAATGGTTGAGTATTGATTAATTTGATTTAAAAAACGAAAGAAGAAAATCAAATTACCAGTATCAAAAATGAAAAGGGTAATTTCATCTCTAATGAAGAGAAAATTAAAGCAATTTTTAGAAGCAATTTTGCCTGATTATATGACAATAAATGTTATAATTTAAGTGAAATGGAATAAAATTATGAAACTATAAATTGCTGATGTTAACAAAAGAGGAAATATAATAATTAAATAATTCCATATCAGGAAAAGAAATTGAACCAGCCATAAATGAACACCCCACCCCAAATCCTCATGGCCAGATAGATTCACAAGTGAATTCTATCTAACATTTAAACAACAATTAATCCCAATACTTTATGAACTACTTGGCAAAATAAGGAAAGAAGGAGCCCTATTAAGGACTCCTTTTATGACATAAATAAGGTGATGATACCTAAGCCAGGAAGATCAAAAAGACAGAAAAAAATTGTAGACCATTTTTCTTAATAAACATTAATGCAAAAATCATAAATAAAATATTAGCTAAAAGATTACATCAAGTTATCACAGGGATTATTCACTATCACCAGGTGGGATTTATACCAGGAATGTAAGGCTGGTTTAATATTAGGAAATCCATCAGCACAACTGATCCTATCAATAAGCAAACTAACAGATCACATGATTATCTCATAGATGTAGAAAAAAGCCTTTGACAAAATAAAGCACCCCTTCTTAATTAAAACACTAATAAGCATAGGAATAAATGAACCTTTCCTTTTTTTTTAAAAAAAAAGCAGTATTTATTTAAATCCATCAGCAAGTGTCATCTTCAATGGGGATAAGTTAGAAATCTTCCCAATGAGATTAGCAGTGAAGCAAGGATGCTCATTATCACTAATTTTATTTATTATTGTACTAGAAATGCTAGTTTCAGCAATTAGAGAAAAAAGAAATTGAAGTAATTAAAATAGTTGACAAAGAATTGAAACTATCACTCTTTGTGAGTGTTATGATGATATCCTTTTATAAAAGTTTATCTTTATTTTATTCCAATAATATATTTATACATAAGTTTTTCAAAGTCATATGATTCATGATGTCTCCCTCTCCTCTTCTAGAGTTGACAAGTAATTATTGTTATACATGTATTATCATTTAGAAAATATATTTTCTGTTTTCATAAGAGAACAATCTTATAAAACCAAACCCCCAAATCATATGCCCAAATAAAGAAATGATAAGTCATATGTTTTTATCTGCATTTCTACTTCAATTATTCTTTCTCTAGAGGTAGAGAGCATTCTTTTTCACAAGTCTCTCAGAATTGTCCTGGATCACTGCATTACTACTCTTAATAGCAAAGTCTATGATATTTGATCATCCTACAATATTTCAATTACTGTGTATAATATTCTCCCGATTCTGCCTATTTCACATAGGTCTTTCCAGTTTATTCTGAAATCATCTTGTTCATCATTCCTTATAGCAAAATAGTATTCCATAATATGATAGTGTATTTAGAGAATCCTAGAAAATCAACTAAAAAAAGTTGAAATAATTAATAAGTTTAGCAAAGTTGCAGGATACAAAATAAATCCACATAAATAATCAGCATTTCTACATATTTCCAATAAAACAACACCAAGAGTTAGAAAAAAACTCTATTTAAAATCACTCTAGATAATTTAAAATATTTGGGAATATATTTACCAAGAAAAACACAGGGATTATATGAATGCAATAAAAAACACTCCACGAAAATAAAACTAGATATAAACAATTGGAAAAACATTAACTGCTCATGGGTAGATTGAGATAATATAACAAAAATGAAAATTCTATAATTTATTTATTCAGTGTCATATCTCTCAAACTCTCAAAAACTCTTAAAACTAGAAAAAATAATAACAAAATTCATCTGGAAAAGTAAACAGTCAAGAATATCAAAGGAACTAATAAAAATGTGAAGGATGGGAGTTTAGCAGTATTAGATCTCAAAATGTACTATAAAAAATAATCATCAAAAAAAACCTGGTACAGGCTAAGAAACAGAAGGGTGGATCAATGGAATAGACTAGGGGTAAATGACCTCAGCAATCTAGTGTTTGATAAAACCAAAGATCCCAGGGATCTTATGGGATAAGAACTCACTATATGACAAAAACTGCTGGGAAAACTGAAAAACAGTATGGCAAAAATTAAGTATAGATCAGTATTTCACACCCTATACCAAAATAAGATCAAATGGGCATATGATTTAAACGTGAGTGATATTATAAGTAAATTAGGGGAACATGAAATTGTTTACTTGTGAGATCTATTTGGAAGGGAAGAATTTATGAGCAAAGAAGAGAGAAAGAACATTACAAGATGTAAGATGAATAATTTAGATGATATTAAATTAGAGGGTTTGTGTAAACAAAACCAATGCAATCAACATTAGAAGGGAAGCAACAAGTTAGAAAAATTTGTCTGATAAAGGTCTCATTTCTCAAATAAATAAAGAACTAAGCCAAATTTATAAGAATCCAAGTCTTTCCCTATTAATAAATAGTCAAAAGATATGAATAGGCAGTTTTCAGCTAAAGCAATCAAAGCTATCAATAATCATATAAAAATTATCTAAATCTCTCCTGGTTATAGAAATGCAAATTAAAACAACTCTGAGATACCTCATAACTATCAGATGATCCAATATGGCAGTAAAGGAAAATAATAAATATTGGAGGAATTGTGGCCAAATTTGGGATACTAATGCATTGCTGGTGCAGTTGTGAGTTGATCCAACTATTCTGGAGGGCAATTTGGGATTATGTCCAAAATGCTATAAAAGAATACATGCCTTTTAATCAAGCAATATCACTACTATGTATGAATCATAAAGAGATAAAAAATATGAAAGAACCTGTTTTTACAAACATGTTTATAGCTGCACTTTTGTGGTGGCAAAGAATTAGAAACTAAAGGGATGTCCCTCAGTAGGGGAATGGTTGAACAAATTGTGGTATATGATGATGATGGATTACTATAACTTTTGTTATAAGGAATAATGAACAGGATGATTTCAGAAAAAAACTGAAAAGACCTACATGAACTGGTAAAAAGAGAAATAGGCAGAAACAGGAGAATTTTACCCATAGTAACTTAAATTTCATGGAATAATCAAATGTGATAGACTTTGCTACTAACAGCAATATAATGATCCAGGAGAATTCTCAGGGACTTATAAAAAAGAATGCTACCCACCTCCCAAGAAAGAACTTTTGAAATAGAAATGCAGATGAAAATATATGATTTATCACTTGTTTATTTGGATCTATGATTTGTGGTTTTGGTTTTGTAATATTATTCACTTACAAAAATGAATAATATAGAAATATTTTTGTGTGATAATATGCGTATAACCCAGATTCAATTACTTGTCTGGTACCAGCTCTGGTAGGGAGGAGGGAAGAAGGGGGGCAGAAAACATGAATCATATAACTTCAGAAAAATTATGTGGAAACTTGTTATTAAAATAAAATAAAGATTAGAAAATTAAGAAAAAATAAAAATGCAAAGTTCTTATCACTGCAACCTTTTCTCAGAAATATAAGCTTATGTTTTTAATACTAAAAACAAACAAATAAACAAAACTCTCTTCATGACAGAGCCATGTTTGCTACGATATGGTTCCTGGAGGTGCATTCTAATACTCAGAGCTAACATGTTTGGTCTGAGTTGACCCATGTTTCTTCGTTGTGGTTTTGATGGTAACAGATTGATAGCAGTAGATTCCGCCCTGAGCATATGTGTGCAAAGAACTATGTGTGCAAGATAGAACATCTTGATTGGGTGAAATATGCTCAGGAGCTAGATGTGGGTCTGGAATTGCTAGGTATGGGCCTGCAGAACAGAAAACTTAGGAAAATGGGAGACTAGCTTTAGCAAGAGATTAATTTGGGGGTCATGAAACCTCTAAAGGAAGAGAGGAATAAACGGGTACTAACAGCCTTAAATTATTAGCAGATGAATGTGGGTAATTGTCATTTTTAAGTACAGTAGACAGCAGAGGGACTGTCTTCTCAACTTATAATGCATGTACATATAACATGGAAGGCAAATTTATTCAAGAAACCATTTTGAGAAGGTGAGAAATCATAAATTGGTTGATGGGCATTTTTCAAGTTAACATTTCTAATATTTGGTTACATTTCAGATATTCTATGTAGTATTGTTGATGAACATTTATTAGAGAGAAAAATCTAAAGTAAGCCTATTTATTGTAGCAGGTGCTTAACTCCAAATTTAATGATCAATCTGGAAAACTTCCAGATGTGTATATTTTCTCTGCTAAATGTTACCTTCGAGGATGTGATAGGCAAACTAGTCTGTAAGAAGGAAATTCAGTCCTGGGTATTGGACCACAAAAGCATTAAGAAGTCATTTGTTCTTATTGAAATGATTTTTCCTCCTCCTCCTTTAGATTTCTTTTGCAAATTTGACTTTTTGAAGCAACCACAAAATAAGAAGGATTCAATTCACATAGTATCAGATCCCTAGTGGGATGATTCTGCCACTGTCAAAAATAAATAAACAAATAAAAGAATAAATAAAAAATAAACAGATAGAAACCACAAAAAGATGCAAATATATCCACTTTTGTCTTGTTCTAAATTAAGAAGGCCAGTTACGCATTCCAAATTTACTGGATACACAGCCAACTCTCATTTTGACTTTATAGAACTTCTGATAATGGTCAATATTTTCTCTTTCCAATTTCCTTTTTCTGATACACAGATGAGATTATGTTTCGAGTTGAACATACACTGGTATCACATATATTAGTATTAACCATCACTTTTTATTAAGTAGTCTTTACTCTTTTGGCACCTTACTTTCTTGGATCTCCTGAAGCTTCTCTAACCATGTCTCTGATGTTTCTTTGCTGAATCTTCTTATTCCTCCCAACCTTTCAAGATAAGTATCTACCTACGTTTTGTCCTTGATCTCTTTTCTTCCTATTTAAGCTTTATTTCATTTGGAATTATATGGATTCAAGTATCACTTCTATTTGAATCAAATAAAGATCTGTATTTCCAATCTTTAGCAGTCTCAACACTTTCAGATATATATCACGACCAGTACATCCTACCCAAAGCACAAAGTCATTTTCTCTCAAACTAAGTTTATTATCTTTTCTCTATAAAATGTTCCTCCCAATTTGACTATTTTTTCTGTGTATCAGCCCCCTTTGGTCTGCTTTCTTAAATTATAAACCACTCCTAGATTTTCAGGTTGAAAACCCAATGGGGGTCTGTTACTAGTCTTTCAGATTATAGGGCATTTTGTTGGTCTACACTACTCCTGCTATATAATTCACAAGCTATCATGATGAGGTTGTTTATTTCAAGTCAGCCAGTAGATACAATTAGCTGAAAGTAATGATAATTATTAAAATATCATCATAAGAATGCTAGCTATTAAAACATTTCATTGTAAACTCAGGACAATTCTCCAAAAATAGTATCAGCATCCATGGGAAGAGTGGGCATAATTTTTGGATACAATAATAATGAGCATATTCCCAGGCAACTCATAGATGTAGGACTTTAGGACCCCAATGTCCTTTCTCTTCTTGTGGACAGTACCCATTGCCAAAATCTCAGTTGTGTAGACAAGTTCTCTCTTGAATCCATGGACAGCTCGCTTCTCTGCTTCCAGGAATCACAATCTTTGAAACTGCTTATTTCCTCAAGTAACTGTAACCACTGCTGTAGGATCTAACAGAACAGTGTGTATCTTTTCTCCCTATTGGTTTTCTCTTATATGTGTTTAATAATCTCAAATTGCACTGACTCTGAAGTTATAGGATGCCCATCTGCTACCAAGTGAATGATCTTGTTTTTCCACAACGTGGCTGAGAGGTGGGGAGAATTTCCTTCCTCTACCCATCACCTTCTGGTATTGTTTTGATGGAATTCAGAACATTTTCTAATCTGATACTATCCTATTTTATACTACTATCTTATATTATCTGCTTTGTACTCTGTGCTTTTATCAAATGAAACAACTCACCCTTTATGTTGGCACCTCCTTAAGTTGCTTAAGATGTTCACAAACCCTAGAATGTACAACCTTTACCCATATTTTGATTCCCATGTGAAATATCACTTGTTTCATAAAGTCTAAGCCTTCGCTCTTGGGTGGACATCACTTTGTATTTTTCTTTTGTATTTACTGGGAATTGTTAATTATGTCACTCACCTCTTATTCATAATAGATTATCATTTCCATGAAGACAGGGACAGATACAAACTTTGTATTTCCCCTACTACCTAGCAGTTTTATACATAAATTATGAACTTAATTTTCACTCCTTAATAAAATATTTTATAGTGAATTGAATCTTTAAGCTGAAATATATTGGCAATAGGTAAACTTCATACATAAAACGATTAGCAAGTAATTTAAATTATATTATTATTTCTTAACTTTGCACACTCTACAATCTAGCTAAACTGGTCTGCTTGCTCTTTTTAATGAACAATATTGTATCTCTCAACTCTGTCATTATAAGATAGTCCATTATGTCTTAAATGTTCTTCTTCTAGAGTTCTTCTTTATAGAATTCCTTACTTTCTTTAAAGTATAGTTAAAGGTCTTTCCTGATCATCAGTGTTCCTAGCCCCTCAAAAAAACCACATGCTATTTCAGTGCTTCCCTCAATCCAAACAACAAGAATTTTAAATGGGTTTTATGTATATCCTATAAACACACATCCGTACATATAGAATTTCTTCACTTAGAACATAAGTTTCTTCAGGGCAGGAACTCTTCCATTTTTTCTTTCTATCATGAATATCTTGAATAATGTTTAGCACATGGTAGATAATGAATAAATGCATTTAAAATTCAAATTAATTTGAAATGATGTTCTGAATTCAGGTTTCCAAACTAAAGAAGATTATATAAATATACAGACTCTGGAAGATTACAAAAATGGTTAAAGACTACATAAATTTTGCCTAAATTCTCCAGAATATTATGGATATAAAGACCCGAATTCAGAAAACAATATCTTTATTAGACTGTAAACTTTTCAGAAGCCAGAACTATGTTTTCTACTTATGCTGTATCCCTCAAAAGAGAAGTCACTCTAAGTTTTGTATATAGTTATATAGATTTATATGTATAAATACATACACATATTTTACAAAAATATAGAAGATATAGTCAATCATCAAAAAATATTTGAAGTTTTTAAGAGAAAAATCTGAACTATAAGCAATATTTGAAAGTTCCAAGTCACTAGTCATAATGAATGAAAGTTAAAACATCTGTCAGGTTTTGACTCACATGCATTAAATTAGAAAAAGTGATGAAGGATCAAATTAGGCAATCTTAGATGTGCTACAATGAATCAAGAATATTATTGGTATAACTTCGAATCAGTCCATCATTCTGGGAACCAATTTGGAATTCTTGAAAAAAAGTAACCAAACTCCTCATGTTCTTTGACACAGAAATTTTACTACTTGGGCAAAACTGAAAGAACAAAAGAAAGGCTCCATATAGGTTCATAGGAGTCTATTTTTATGAGAGCAAAAACTGGAACCAAAGTGAACATCCTTTTGTTAAGATTTGCCTAGAAAATTCTGGTACCTAGACATCATGGAATATTATTTGACATACAAGGAAAGAACCAGGTGAATTATATACATAACAACTGTATAATATAAATGAAATAAAACAAAAAGGCAACTGAAATCAGATTCCATTTAATGACCAATATTTTTTCTTTAAGACCAGTTTAAATGTGTTTGTGTGTGTCTGTCTATTTCTCTCCTTTGTTGTGAGCATGAAGAACTGATTGGGATCACAGATTCTGAATGTTTAATAGTCACACAGATATAGTTACTATAGTAGTTTTTTTCTTGACTAGTGGTCATTGTTAAAAGGAGGACTAATCAGAGGAGAAAAAGAATGTATATGGAAATTGATTATATTTTCAAAGGTACAATTTCCACATATTTTCTTTTCCTTTTTTAAAGAACACAGTTTGTTAAGTATAAAGAATTTGAGAATTATGTCAGTGAATCAGTGGGAGGGAGTATTCATACTGATAAAATCTGGAATCCTTAAATTACTGATGTATTGTAGTAAGTATGAAGAGTGAATCAAACTTTCTTTGTCTATCAATCAGCATCCTTTAAATTAACCAGTCAAAAACTTAAGCACCCCTACTTAACAGAAAAGCAAGAGAATTCAGTAGCCACTTATTAGAGTAAGGTCACACCTCCAAAGGCTACTGCCACCCACTTTGGGCAGTACTAGGCAAATTGAAAATCTGCAATTGTTTCCCATAAAGTAGAGGAAGGGACAAGAAATGATGTGGGAAAAGGACTATAAAAAGTCATGAAGGGCCTTCTCCTTTGGACTTCTTTTTTGAAGGATGACTTCTTCTTTGGACTGCTTCTTTGGAAGGCTTCACCTTTTAGACTTCTCCTTGGATCTTCTCCTTGGGAGTTCTTCTTTGGAGACTGCATCAGTGAGCTGGGTGAGTAGCTGGCCTACCTTTCCTACTTCTGGAGAGATTGTTTCCAGAGACACCTTCCTTTCCTGGAGGAGGCTGCATTGGTGGAACCCTTGCTGAAGACATCACTTGGTCCTCTGGCTGAATATTATGGAGCCTTGCCAGTGCTGAGCCACACATTAGAGCAACACTTAGGGTGGTAAGCTAGACATTTCTCTACCCTCTTTTTACATTTTTTCACCTCTTTGTAAAAAAAGCTACTAAAAGTCATTTTGACTTAAACAATAATATTTTCAAACTGAAAACTATAATATTACTTTAGAACTTTCATATTAGCATAAAACCTAAATTTTATATTCTTACATGAGTAACATGAAGTTATATTTTTTACCTGATCATATCAAAAATTAATTGAAGCAGATTCTGAACCCAGAAGTCTAGAATCTCAGATTACTCATTCCAAGGATTATTCAATGGAAATTTGTACTATAACCTTAAAAACATGATTGATTACATTTACATCTGTGTCTTATTTTAAATAATATCATCCTGTATGCAAACAATATAATCTATATACTGTATTTTCCTAGGCCTCTCTACCCCTAGCATTATAAACCATAATCTTATTTGTCACATCATCACATTATTTTTTAAATCACTTTGTCATAATCCTTGTCTTTTTTGCTCCTACTTTCCCATTCAATTCCTAACTTCTCATTTCTTAATACCAACCTTTAAGTTATTTTGCCTATTTTCTTGTGAAAAATCTAATTTTGCAGCTGCTTATAATTCTTTTGCAGGTGCCACTGATAGATAATTACTCCCCATGGGTTGCTACTATAATTCCACCAGGCTCATTTATCACATACAATTACAGCTATTCTACTTTAAAATGTTTTTTGTTGTGTTTTGTTTCTGGTCGGCTCAGAAGCAACACCATTATATCAATTTCCAACTAACATCTGTGGATAAAAAGCATTAGAACACAAATGGAATTTCTTCAGGGGGCTGCTCTGCATTATGTTTCTTTCCCCACTGCTTAGATAGAATTGCAATCATTCTATTCTCTTGAAATTTAGGGGAAAAGAAACAAAGCTTATTTTGAATACCTCGATAAGGCTCTCAAGACAATATGTTTTGTTATCAAGGGTTTGAGAGTAGGAGGAGAGGAAAAGAGAAGCAGTTTCCTATGCAGAGATCTCATGATGCAGAATGGCCATATTCTACATTCTTGAAAACAAAAATAAAGCAACTTAACATACTTCTAGACACTCATGTACCCAGCATGTGTAATTGAAGAGTGGTCACAAATGATAAATTAGCATATGTTTTATAAAGCTGTGGTAAATCTTTTATGCCAAATAAGTTCCTGGACAAATAATAACCTCCTTAGAGGAAATGCTAACTCTTTGACCCATTCAATAAATATTTATTAAGTTCTTACTGTTTGTAGAAGATTTCACTAGATGCTATAGGAAGCATACTGTTTACATCAGACATAGTCCTTTCTTCCAAAGAGCTTTCAGTATAGTATGGGAGAAGGCAAAAAACAGATGACTATAATACATGAGAACATCACAAAATAAAGTTCTGAGTGGTCCTCAGCTTAGAAAATAAATGCTATACAAGGAAAAATGAGTTATAGTTTCATTGATAGTTAGGAAGAGAATAATTTTAGGAGTCTGAATGATAAATAGTCCAACTCCTCTCTCTTCACCTGAAAGTAGAAGGAAATGAACCAGAAAAATAAAGTGATAATAGAAGAAAGGAAATAAATCCTCTGAAGGGTACTATGTATAATGGAAAGAATGAAGAAAAAAGCAAGCAAGAAAAAAAGAGTAGCTATGCACACAATTCCAACCATGCTTTAGGCCTGAGGGAACTTTCTAGTTTCAAAAGAACCAGAAAACTTCTTTTCTCCCCAATGGCATTCAAAATGGTGTCCATGAACAGTTGAACAGTTTTAGCATCATTAAAAATCTTGTATAAAAGGAATAGCTAAATGTTATAGTGGATAAGAGCTTCAGGCTTAGAGTCAGGAGGAACAGGGTTCAAATCTGGTCTCATATACTTCCTAGCCATGTGAACCTGGGCAAATCAATTAACCCTGCTTGCCTACCCCTTGTCCATCTCTTTTAGAATTGTTACCAGGACTGAAAGTAAGGCTTAAAAAACATGAATAAAGTACAAAGTGGATTAATTACTCTAGAAGAGATTAAACCTTCTCATGCCTCCCTCTAAATGGGAGGTGGGGAGAAATTTCAGCTTTGAGGAGCTATGAATCACCTTTGGGCTATATGTGTTCTCTAAGATTCATCTCACTTTCCCCTGGACCATTATGAACTTGAGGAAAAAGCTGTCATGGATTTTTGTGGAGATGTTTCATGCCCATGGATATTATTATATCATCTTAGTAAATAGCCCTTTCTAAAAGTTCCTTCAGATTAAATATTCAGACTACATAATTCTCAACTGATAATATTGGAAAGTATACCAGTATGGACTTGAAACCAAGATATTAGAGAATTTCTCCCTATCCAACATAAGTTTCTAAGGGATCCATGTGTGTGTGTGTGTGTGTGTGTGTGTGTGTGTATGCGCTTTATTTTGAGACAGAAACCATCTTCCCAGTCACCAGTCTTAAATCTCAATCTTTCTCAACTTTCCATTCACTTTTATTTCCCAAATAGAGGTAATTGCCAAGTCTTTTCTATTCTAGTTCTTAATCCATATCTCTTCTTTTCTCTCCACTCATACAATCACTATTCCAGCTCAGAATTTCTGTATAAACAGCTTTCCTATGCCAGAGTTATAATAACCATAACACTTCTCAACTCAAACATCTTCAGTAGCTCCCCATTGATTCTCATATAAATTACAAATTCCCTTAATAGTCAATCTCCTTCATCTGTGAATCCTCATGTGTCAGTGCTCATTCAAAGAATGCCCAGTTTCATCTCTTTCACAAACCCTTTATACATTAAGGCTCAAAGTGGAGTTATCACAGCTGTGAAGCTTTTTCTGATTCATTACTGCTCTCTTTATTCTCAAAACCTTGATTAATATAATATACATTATATATTTGTAGGTACTATATATGTATATGTGCCATTTATCTATCTATCTATCTATCTAAATCAGTGATTCCCAAAGTGGGCACCACCACCCTGTTGTGGGTGCTGCAGCAATCTAGGGGGTGGTGATGGCCACAGATGCATTTATCTTTCCTATTAATTGCTATTAAAATTTAAAAAAATAATCTCCAGGGGGCTAAGTAATATTTTTTTTGGAAAGGGGGCAGTAGGCCAAAAAAGTTTGGGAATCACTGGTCTAAATCAATCTATCTATCTATCTATCTATCTATCTATCTATCTATCTATCTCTCTATCCACACACACACACACACAGTACAAGAGAATGTAAGCTTAATGAAGGAGAAGACTGTTTTGGTTTTTCTTTTAATATTCACAGTGACTAAAGTTCTATGGGTCTTTGATCTTGATTCTACAATCCAATTGGCTAGAGGTTTTCAGGGTCAATCAATGAGTGAATAAAAAAATATAATTTATTACGTACCAATCTTGTACTAAGATCTATGAAAGCCAGGTGCTGGTGATATCAATGCTAAAGTGAGATATGATATAAATGCAAAAATAAGAGTTTCTTGTTTGAAAGGAGCGCGCATGCTAAAATGCAAATAGAATAGGGTTCAGGAGATGCACTATTGAATTGATGGGAGTGAGGAGAATGTGAGTTACAGGGATCATAAGTGGAACCCCTGGAGAGTTTATTGTCACACCTTTTACCACTACATTTTTTATACTGTTGATTTCTGTACAGAGAATAATAAAAAGATGCCTAGGTAACCTTGGATTTACTGTTGAATGAAGTGTCTGGATTAGACTCCAGAAAGTACATTAGATGAGTTTTCACTTCCCTCCTAATTCAATCTCATGGTGCAGTCCACAAAAAAGGATGAATTAATTTTCCCAGAATTGGAAGGAAGGGTCTCTGATGTCAATTATCTATGCTACTGGGTTGTAACTCTACGTGAAGGATAGGTTAGCCATAGGTAATGGTCAAAAGACACCCAGATAGGCTCTCTTACAATGCTTAGCAAATAACTAGTATGCTATATAAGGTTGATCTTCAACAAGAATTAGCTTATAATACCTAATAATAAATGAGATTAGAAGAAAAAGTATTCTAAGCTAAGTGATGCTTAAATCTTACTCCTTACTACCTTGGAGCTAATTTTGTTTGAATATTTTGCTAATAGTGACTTTATTAGAGGTTACCTAGATAGCTTAGTGGATAGAATGTTAGGTCTATAGTCAGAAATTGAATTAAATTCCAACCTCAGACACTAGTTGTGTGACCATAGAAAAGTCACCTAACCTCCCTTTACCTTAATCCACTGGAGAAGGAGATAGCAAACTACTTCAGTAACTTTGCCAAGAAAACCCCATGAACAGTATTGGAATGTTAATGGCCCATATGGGTCTGAAGAATTAGATAAACTAAAACACTTAAACAACCACATCAACAATAAAGCTGACATCTATCATTAAAATGTAAATAATAACTATTTTTAAGGATTTATGATCTGAATTTTTTTGGAGGGTGGGAGGAGTACCATTGACCTTTCAAGGCTCCCTAAAAAGACAACTCTGCCACCTTGTGGTAAATTTCCCAAGCTTCAAGTCTTTGGCCCTTATAGATTCAATCATATTCCATGATGCAAGCATAAGAAATCCTCCAAGATAAATGATTGTACAAGCTTTTGGTTTTCAACATGAACTTATGACCACTTCTAGCTCCATTTACATTATATCTTTGCTGTTCCATTTTCTCCAATGCTTTCTTTCTCTGGCTCCAATTTTAATTGTTGAAATATTACCCATTCTTTAAGACCCAATCTGAAATGCCACATCTTCCAGGTGCATCGTGGGAAAACATTATACCTAGAATTAGGAAGATCTGTGTTTAAATACCACCTAACATATTGACTAGATATGTGACTCTGAAGAGGTTAAGTTATGAAAATGCTAATAAGAACACTCTACTTCCCAGAGTTATTGTGAATCAAATTGTAATATCAAATTGAGCAACACATGTAAACCAGTTAGAGAACTTTAAGGCATTATATAAATGTCAAGTAATTATTATTTCCTAAAGTTCTATCTTGTCCCTTTCTCCCTATTCCATAGTCAGAATTAATTTCTACATTCAACACTTCTTCCCATTCTTCCATCTCCTGTGGCACTAAATGTATATCCCTTGTAATATATGCTTGCTAGGTATCATTTCATATTTGTATTTTGGGGACTAAATCTTAGACTCTTTTATCTCCATCAGTGTTATGTTCTGAGCACAGTAAAAGTATCATACTGTGTTAAAATCAAAGCAGAAAGTCAAAATTTCCATCTCTGTCTCTCTTTTTTTTATTTATACACATAAAATGTAGTATTGTTACCTAAGAAAAAAATTCTGACTCTTTGTAATAAAGCTATACTTTCTAAGGGAAGATTTGAATCCATTTCAAGGATAAGGCAGATTATTTTCCTAATAAGGGAATTAACCCCTTCACTACATGAAATATCCTATTAGTCATGCTGAATGAAATCACTTCTCTAAAAGATCAGAGTAACATGTCACTCTTCCATAATTATTAAAATTATCTCTGTAAGTTTACAACTCCATATGTTTATCAAAATGGTCAAATCCATCTTTTTCAAGTTGATAAATGAATCAAGGTAATGAAACGCAATTATTGTTCAAACTAATGGATTTTGTACTATGAAAAGTATTTCCCAGAGCAGTAATTCACCACTATCAGTATTTTATTCTGAAAAAAGTCATTGTGTCTTTAAATTTAATTGCAGCCAGGCACTGGTGGAGAATTAACTTAATCACTTAAAGTTCAAGCAAACATGTACAAATATCAGAAGTCAGGTGAAGCAGTGGGCTAAAAACTCAGCAAAAGTAGAGTCAGGAAAGAAGGAGCAATCAGGAGTTCAGGTCAGAAATCAGGTGTCTAAGAAAAATAAAGGGTCAGGATCCAAGAATTAAATACAGCCAGATTACAAGATAATCAAAGTGTTTTGATCTCTCTGCCACATCCTGATTCATATGAGACAGGAATTCATTCTTTATAGCCAGAAGGACTAGGCCAGTGATGGCAAACCCATGGCACAGGTACCAAAGATGGCATGCAGAGCACTCACTCTGGGTACTTGTGTTGCCCTCCAAGCTACCCCCAACCCCCTGAATTCTTTATAAATAAGACAGTGGGACTCAGGCAGACTTTTCCTTCTTCCTCTCCACTGTTCCTGACAACATTTTTTCACTTTACCAATACTTCCACCAAGCAGCTCACTGGGAGAGCTTCCTCCCTTCCCTGTGTGGGATAGTGGGGGAAGGACACAGCACGCCATCTCTAAAAGGTTCACCATCACTGTACTAGACCATTCAGGAATTAGCTAATATAGAGAATTTGTAAGCAGGAAAAAAACAGAAACCTCCATAAGTCAAATCCTGACAGTACCTAGAAGAGTATTAAGCCTATCCTAGATATGAAAAAAACCACATCCATGTTTGTTCATTGATTGATTCATCTATATATAAGTATGAATGAATTCATTACATTGTTTTCCTCAATTGCACCTAGCTTTCAAAAGGCCATTAAGGGAATACTAACTTTGATTGAGGGAAAAAAGAGAAAAAATTCATAACAGGATATATGAATAAAAAGAATATGCATTTTTTTTCACCATGAGGAGTTACCAATATGGAAATTCCCACTATCAACACAGATGTAATTCCTCTTTGACTTAATCCTAAGAATTTTTTTGAGGCATATAGAAGTTAAATGACTTCATTAAAGTCTCAAATTTTCTGAAGCAAAATCTGAAATCATTTTCTCCAGATGCCAAGTTTCACAATTGATCTATTATGCTGAGATTATTTAACATAGGGTAATAAGGGAAAATATTTATTTATTGAATGAATGAATGAATGACAGGTTAGGAAGGCAGGTCAGGGTGGAATCTCCCATTGGAAGCCATTGTTAAAAACAAAATATTAAGATATTTTGAACTTGGTAGATCTGAGGTTTATATGTGGAAATGAAGAGAAGAAAAAGTAGCAAAATGGCCTTTCTTTTAAGTTACATTGCACAATTTTTATTTTCTGATGAGTGAATGTCTATAGGTATAAGCCCTGGTGGTTATAAGACTGTATGCAGGTAAGAATCAAAAAGAAAAAAACGAATCCATACCAAACTATTTGGAAATGGGCTTTGCTGGTACAAAACAATACGAGTATTTCCTTAATGTGTAATATAGTTTGTCTTCCCAAATATTCATTAAAATATTCTTTCCCAAAGAGGGTATTCTACCATTCTGATAATTTCTAGAAAAGTACTCCTAACAGACTTTCATTGAAGAAAAGCATGCAAATTAATGAATGTTTCCAGGACAAATATATTTAAGGGGCTATTTTATAAATCAATCAATTCATTTGATTTAATTGATTAAACAAATATGTTAATATACTAGATGTGAGATTTTAACATGTTATTCCCTGGAGCAAAAAGAAATGTAAGTAAGACATGATTCTTGTCCTCATGTAGCTTATCATTTAGTAGAAGTGTTAGGAACAGATAAAAAACATAATGTAAGTTAGAATATGGTTCTAGGTTAAGAGTAATGCAATGTATTTGCATTTGCAGCTGGATGGCTCAGTAGATTGAGAGCCAGGCCTAGAGACAGGAGGTCCTAGGTTCAAGTCTGGTCTCGGACACTTCCAGCTGTGTGACCTTGGGCAAGTCACTTGACCCCCATTGCCCACCCTTACCACTCCTGGGCCAAGGACTGTCCCTAGACCGGGTGAAAAAGGAGGAGGGTTGGGCGTGGGGCTAGCAACCCCATCCTGTAAAAACTGCATCTGCTAAAGAAACTGCAACCTAAAGTGGAGGCAGCTGGGCTAGCTCAGTGGATTGAGAGCCAGGCCTAGAGACGGAAGGTCCTAGGTTCAAATCCGGCCTCATACACTTCCCAGCTGGGTGACCCTGAGCCACTGTGTGACCCATTGCCTACTGGTTGTGGCCCTATGCTCCTAGAATGGAGTCCCAGGATAAAAAAAAAATGTACTTAGTTATCAAATGAGGGAGAGACGATTATTACGTATTGTGATCAGGAGACATTTCATGAAGTATGTCATTAAAAGTAGGTTTTGAGAGATGAACAAGATGTTATTGTATGAAGGGGAATAAAATGGATATCAATAGTGGAGGGATTAAACAGGAAATAAGTTATAACAAAAGTATCAGATGAAGGGAAGAATAGATTGAGTATGGAAGAAATGACTAGATCATAATGTACATAATTACAAAGTATAGTTTGAAATAAGTTTGGAAATGTACATTAAAGATATATTTTAAAAAGTCTGGGATAGTGGTTACACAGTTTTGATTCTTTTGGACAACAGGGTTTTAAATGAATGGTTTTGAGCTATTAGGATGATAGAATTAGAAAAGGAAAATTAGGACAATAGAACAATTAATCTGGTAGCAGAGTATAGGCTAGATTGGAACAGAGAAGTCACTTAAGAGGTTACTGAGGATAATTCAATAAACTGCAAATGCCTCCTATATGCAAGGCATTCTGAGAAATGCCATAGACACAAAAGAAATTATGGAGTACTTGCCTTTAAGGAAATTATACAATATTGCAGAGAAAAGATGAGGGCAAAAAATTACAGAGGAGAAATATAAAGAATAGGACAGTTTAAGAGATTCTCTGTAGGTAAAATTAACAGGACTCAGACATGAAGTGGAACTGAAAATGTGTTGCATTAGGAATTACATAACCTGGCTTCCAATGCCAGTTTTGCCAGTTAGCCAGCATATAGCTTGTTTTATGACTTTGGGCAAGCCTTTTAATTTCTCTGTTTCAGTTTTCTGATATAATAAAATTAGGGAGTTAGACTTGATGACCTTTTAAGGTTCTGTTCAGTTCTAAATCTATGATCTTGTGTGAAGGAAATCATTGATGAAAGTTGCTCACGAGGATAGAATGGAAGCTTTGGTGTCCCTTGTAGTCAGCCAGAAAAGGCAGCAATAGAGATAAAGGATCACATGGCAGGAGGCAGGATGCAGAAAGGAAGTCCCCTGGACTGCCTTCTTGAGTAGCCCAGACAAAATAAAAGGGCCACAGTTGGCCCCAAGGCATGGCATGTGAGAGTGAGTGGGCAGAGAAAAAGTCTGATAAACTGAGCAGATTTGGGCATGTGATCTTCTATGGAATAGCAAGCAAAATGGAGAAGCAAAGAAAGTAGTATCTCTCTCTCTTTCTTTCTCTCCTTCTCTCTCTCTCCTTTCTCCTCTTTTTCTCTCTCCTCTCTCTTTCCATCTTTTTTCCCCCCATACTCATTTCTGATTAAATAAAATAATACATTTTATCTCCAGACTCACAATTTTAACCCCTTTTACAATCTTCTCATATAAGTGTGGAATGAATAAGAAGGTGAAATCAAAGATTATTCTTACATCATGAGCATGAGTGATTAGGTGACTGGCCACAAAGAAGTTAGGGTTTCTGAAATAAGAAAAAAGAATTTCAAAAGATTAGCAACTTGCCTTTCAATCCAGCAGTGCTGAATTACTGTTCTTTGCTAAACATTCTTACCTTATGATCAATTAGGTTGAAGAGTAATTGGGCTTTGTTCTCTGGATCCATATGTCAGATATATCTGTGGTGACAAAGGTAAATCTGATTGTTTTCATCAGCATTTGGACTCAAAAATCACTCCTATAATTAAGAAAACATTCCATCCTAAATATGCCACATAGTTCTTTACACATAGAAGCACAGAATGTTGGAACTGAAGACTAATAGTCATTGAATTCAACCTCATTTTACAGAGAAGGAATGGGAGAATAGTGAGTTGAAGTATTTAGTCCAAAGTCATAGAGATGACATGGGTGGCTGAGCTGAGAATAGAATTAATACTTCTTGACTCCATATCTTAGATTCTTTTCATTATATTTCATTGTGCCTACAATATGATAAAGTTAACTTCTTTAATTTTTAAGTAATTATTTTGCTTATTCAGTATGGTACTCTACTTTTGCATTTTAACATTAAGTATTTTTAGTGATTGTAAATGTACTGAACATTCTTCCATTAAAATCCTATTTTGATTCCTGGTCCTATGTTCTGGGAGGCTTTTTAAGTTCAAGGCAAATTGTCTATCAGTCCCAAACATGACAAAAAGTCTTCTAAGTCAAACACAGGAAAGGCATCTATGTCTGTCACTTGAAGTACTGCCTTCCCAAGAATAAAGAGGCTTATGTTCAAAATGAAGACTAACACGTGAGATAGGGGTAGTAGGGGACTTTTAGAAGGGGTTGCACTGAAACCCATAAAGTCATCTCTCATTGTAGGGAAGTGTAGAAAATTTTGTCAGTGGGGTGAGAAGCCTTCAAGAATGTAAAGTAGCCTCTCATTTAACCAGTGAAACCCTGAATAATTAAATTGACCTCTCTATTTGGACAATTACCATCCATGAAAAGTCTGTTTTCTGCTTTACTGAAATGCCGTATCAGAATCCCAGAGCTCAGATTTTGTCTAATTGAATGCGCTTTCTGTCTATACAAATGCTCTGTTCTATTTCTACCAAAGCAGCTAAACTAATGATGGGTCCTAGAACATCTGACTGCCATAAAGCTGAGAGAGATAAGAGAGGGGTTATTTCATCACTGGAATTCAACTGTATAGATGTGGTTCTGTAAGTGCCACGTAGAGTAATTTTATCTCAACCTTAACTGAGTCAAAGTTTCTTATGCATGGGATTTATACCTTTACTAGTCTAACCTAAGAAAACACTTATAGATTTGGGGGTGGTGGTAATGGTAAAGGGAAAGACAGAAAATATGCCAGTTACTTATTAGAAATGACATATATGTGATAAATGTATCTGTCATTTTAGAGTTTCCAAGGAGGTATTAAGCCTAAAAGCTAAATTAAAACCACTTGTAAGTTTGGCATCAGTTGGATATATTTTCACAGACATTTCACAGTTGTTAAAATTAAGATGCTTGCCAGGTCATAAATGAAAATTTAGTTTGATTATGTAATCCTACTAATACTATATCATCTTATATAACTTTGAACCAGCAAATATCCTGCCAAAACTCTACTTTTTTTCCCCCCGAAGCAATACCTAGCACTACCTATTATTGTAAAATTGGTCACATTAAAGAATTTTCTCAATGTCTCAACCTTTATTTCAGCATCTTCACTAAAATGCTATATTCATGTGAAACATTTTGGAACTTAAATGCTATGGATTTCTCCCAAAATACACTAAAAATGTGTTGGAGACCATTCCAACCCATGTCTTTATTTCTCTGTGTCCCTGATTTTGGTTGTTGGTACTTATAAAATATGTCAGTCATCTAAGTCATAATGACTGCAGTGGAAAGATTTCATGATCATTTCTGAACTTTTTTTCTCCCTGAAGCAAAATATTGGCTCCTTTACTATGTCTGTCAAGTTTGTTTGGATCTAGTTATTTCCCTGAGCAATTTTGGTAAATTTCCAAACATCTACTTACAACATGGTAATAAAGTTTTTTTTTCTTTTGTAGGGAGTGTTTTATTTTTTGCCCCAGTGTTCCATTTTACCTGTAAGCCATCAGCAACAACACAAAAAAGGCGATAGCTCAATCTTAAAATTTAAAAAGAAAATCTCTTGTGTTTTTGGGTCAAATCAGGAATATTAGCAAATCCAAAAAAAATCAATATTTAATAATACATTATATTTTAGTAGAAAAATTTTGGGGGCCTTTATATACCAGTCTCAAAGATATATCATTAGAGTATAAAACCATTTTGATTAGGATGAAATTTTTTCTCCTCCTTATCAGGGTTGGAGAAAGATTCACAAACAATATTCCACTAGCACCCCACCATTTTTCTCTATAAATGATTAGTCAGAGTCTTAAATCTTACCTATTCTTACATAATGCATAGTTGGCTAGTTTCTCTTCCAGGTAGCAGCTCATGCTTTAAGTATTACTTGAGGTTGATTCAAGTACAGAAAGTTTCTAGGCCTGTGTTTCCTTTTAGCAATTGGACAATCTGCAGTTGTGAGGAGAGCTGTCAATCTCTCCTTAATTCATTCAAGTCCTTTGGAGAAAAGCGTAGGCCAAAGGGGAAAACCCAGAATGGAATATTTCTGAAGCTGATTATAGAGGAGACTGATGGTAGTCAAAGGTACAGTTCCAAAGGGGTCTGATTAACATTCTGCTATAAAATAAGGACCAGAGAATAAGCCATTAATTTTATGGCTTCCCTCCCTCCCCCCACCAGTTGGTTTTTCATAAGTTGGACTTCCTTCCAGGCTAATTAACCACTAAACATTTTACAAGCAACCTAAGTGCGGAAATACCAAAAGATGAATTGCACTTATGAAGTAATTGACAAAGGGTATATTGGGCTTTTTAAGCAATGATAGCGTGCATCTTAATACCGGAAGGATGGCTTCTGTGCATGGTCACTTGATAGGTCATTAGGAAATTCTCAGAACTCAGCACCAGATAATAATGATTCCAGAGTAAAATGGACCTCCACACAGATCAGAGTGGGAGACCTCAGTTCAAAGGAAATCTCATGGGAGAACACTTAACTGTTTGTGCTTTGGTATTATCAAAATACCACCAGTGTTATCTCAGATAAATTCCCTGGTTGTTTTCTTTCCTTTTGACAGCAAAGTCAGAGCTGACAAACCCAGGCAGATCTCAAGGAAATTCAATTACTGAAATGTCTGACAGCTTGCTTGGCTTCCTCTAACTAAAGTTTTCAAAGTTGCATGTATCTTGTAGAATTCAACTTTCTTCACTAAGAAAAGGAGAGTAATGGGAAATTATCATTTTAAATAAACATATGTCTAATGGCAAGAGTCAGATACTAGTAAGCTTATATTATTAATTCAAAGAAAAATGGATATAATGGAGGAGCAAAATTACAGTTCATCAATGTGAGAGTGGAAAGAAAATTACAGTTCATCAATGGGAGAGTGGAAAGAGGGTTTTCTTTGGCACCAGAGGACCTAAAGTTTTAAATGTGGCTTTGTCATATAATACCTGTATGGCAGAATAACTTTACTTCCTTGATTTTCTTTTTCTCCATCTGTAAATTGAAGAATTTAAACTAGTTGAGACTATATGTCCCTTCTGGCTCTAGATTTTTGATTCCACAAAGTATTTATTGAGAGTCTGCTATATCTGAACTTGTCTGAATAAAAAAGAAGTCTATAGCATAGTTGTAGACCTCAAGAAATTTCCAACTTTGCAATATTTGCTGACTGTGATACATTGCCAAGAATGAAGTAGCTGAAAAAGGGATTGTACTTTTCCACAGGCAGTTATTCCCTTCCTCAAACTATTTCTGTAAGATAGTAGATACAACCTGCTTTCAGCAGTGCCAGCTGAGGTGTATAGAACAAGAGGTAAAGTTTCCTTCCCAAAATATAACGTAAATATATACTTAAGGTATAAAGATCAGTTAGAAAATGCAATTGCAATTCCCATGGGACGGAAATGCCCCTACCCCTATAATTCAGGACTTTCTCTGCAACTGAAAGTCTAAGAGAGATTTCTAGAACATGAGTAATAAGTGACTTGCTCAGGGTCACACATTAAGCATTTACGACTTAGAAGTCTGCGTAGAACCTAGGTCTTCTTGCCAAAGAATAGGTCTCTCCTTTACACCATATGGCCTTTCAGATCCCTTAAAGATAGCATAAATATTGTTAAGTAGAGATAATAAAAGATTCTATGTAACTTCAATTCAATCAATAACTTCTAATAGTTCATCAATATGGTAAGTGACAGTATTTGGGGTTTTACATTAATTCATTTAATAAGCATTTATTAATTATTTTTCATGTTAAAGGTGCCATATATACAAAGTTCTGATACTCTAAAAGAGGAGTTGGTATTCTATCTGCAGTGAGATTCAAGGAGTGTCATAAAGTCAAAGGAAGAATCCAGGCATCTTTCTATAAGAGAATTTGAGGAGGGAGCAGTCATTATCACACAAGGCATAGTGGGGTGGTATCAAGACAGACTCCATGGAATAAGTAGCACCTAAAAGGAAACTATGTATTTTAAACTATTAGTTTGAATTAATCTTTATAAGGCATGAATGATCTGTGATAAATAATATGAAGAACCATATTTGAAAATATCTGGATATTTTAATGTAACAAAATATATTTAAATTAAAAATAAAGTCAATCAGTGAATAATTAAAAGATTACTATAAAAATAAAAATAAAACTGCTTCAGCACTATGGATATTAACTGGCTTTAGTGACAACTGACCTTAATTTAACCGTGGTGTTCTCCAACTCTATTTAGAACATACAATCAAAATGCCAGGTATTGAAAAGCAAATCTGATAAGTGAAGAATTTATGATGAAATAAGAGTTGGGATACATTTCAGGAAATAAAATCGACAATTTTGATTACATCAAAATGAAAAGTTTTTTTTAATTCTCCACAAACAAAATCAATGCAACCAAAATTAGAAATAATGCGGATTAATTGGGGAAAAATTTTGGGCATCAAATTTCTTTAATAAAGGTGTTATTACTCATCTATATAGTGAACTAAGTCATATTTATAAAAGTACAAGTCATTCTCCCATTGATTACTGGTTATAGAATATGAATAGTCAGCTTTCAGAAGAAATCAAAGCTATCTCTACTCATATGAAAAATTTTCTAAATCACTGTTGATTAAAGAAATTTAAATTAAAATAGCTCTGAGGTATCACCTCCCATCAATGAGATTGGTTAATGTGACTGAAAAGGAAAATTACTAAGATTAGAAGTGACATGGCAAAATTGGAAAACTAATGTACTGTTAGTAGAGTTGTGAAATGATCTGATCATTCTGGAGAGCAATTTGAAACTGTGCCCCAAAGGCTATGAAATTGCACATATTACTTGAACCAGCTATACCATGACTAGTCTATAGCCCTCCCAAAACAAAGAAAAGGGTGTTTTCTCTTTTTTTTCTTTTAGTGTTGGCAAAATGCTCATCAATGGAGGATGGCTGAACAAGTTGTACCATTAGATTATAATGAAGAATTTTAATGGAGGAGAAGGGTATAAGAAAAATATGGCAAGACCTATATGAACTAAGGCAAAGTAAAGTGAGAAGAACCAGGAGATCTTTGAGCACAGTAGCAACTATGTCATAATGATGACCAACTATGAAAGACTTGGTTTCTCTAATCAATACAATGATATCAGACAATTCAATAGTCCTCCTGGCGAAAAAATTCTATCCACTTCTAGAGTAAGAAATAAGGAAATCTGAGTGCATTTATTTTTTCTATGGCTAATATGAAAATATATTTAATATATACATGATACATATATAACTCATATATGCACACTATTTATATGTACAAAAATAAATATACAAAAGTTTGGTAGCAAAGAATTATAAATTAAGAAGATGCCAATTAAGAATATGCTTATCAATTGGGGAACGGCTGAACATTTTTATATGGTTATAATGGAATAGTATTGTCTTATAAAAAATGATGAGGGGGGCAGCTGGGTAGCTCAGTGGATTGAGAGTCAGGCCTAGAGACAGGAGGTCCTGGGTTCAAACCCGGCCTCAGCTACTTCCCAGCTGTGTGACCCTGGGCAAGTCACTTGACCCCCATTGCCCATCCTTACCACTCTTCCATCTAGGAGCCAATACACAGAAGTTAAGAGTTTTTTTAAAAAATGATGAACAGGATGCTTTTAGAAAATCTTGGAAAGTCTTACATGAATTGATGCATAATGAAATGAGCAGAATCAGTACACTGTGCCTGGTGACAGTAATATTTTATAATGATTAACTGTGAATGACATCTGTTCTCAGCAATATAATCAACCAGGATGATTCCAAAAGACATGATAAAAAATGTAATATACCTCCTGAGAAAGAACTGATTCATCTTTACTATTCTATTTTTATCTGCATTTTCTTTTGCAACATGGTTAATATGGAAATGTTTTCCATGACTGCTGGTTTACACGATATAATAAATTGCATGCCTTCTCAAGATGGGGAGAAGGAAGAAGGCTCTCACCTTCATTCTGAATCTCTCATTTTCAGTTTGATTTTTTGTTAACAACATATTATGAGATCCTGGTTTTTGATCCTTTCTGCTTTCCATTTTCTTCCCATGGCCAAAATCATCTAATTTACACTCAATGTCATAGCTACTAGCTATGCACTCCATTTATCCTTTCCTCTTCACAGTTTATTTCCCTCTTCCATTCTTTAGACTATATCCCTCCTTAGATGTGCAATTTCCTTTGACCAATGCCTCTCCAATTCATCCCCCTTCCCCAAAATGCTCCCTTATCCCCTCACCTGATTATTCTGGTTCCAAATTGACCTACTTTTCCAAACTTCCCTCCCTCGTCCCTTTAAACTTTTATACTGTTAAACTTTTCATAAAATCTTTACCGTATCCTTCCAACCATGCCTTCTTCTTTTTTGATTTGAACTTGATTCTAAAATTCCCTTCCCTATCTTTTACTGAGTCTCTCTCTTATCTCCTCACCTACCCCCCCACCTCTTGATATGTATTCACCTCTAGCTATCCCTTCTTTCCTGTCATTTACTTATCTCTTTCCTCTCTTCTCTTAACTCATCCTTTCTTCTTATTCCCTCAGTCCACAGAGAGACCTCCTAGTATCCCCAACCCTTATTCCATTCCCTTTCTCTCATATCTCTTTGTATGTTAAGAACTTGTTTATCTTTTTAATTGTGCATGTTGTTCTCTCTTTATCCCACATCTGATGAAATCTAGGATCTAGTAATACCAGCTCTCAACTCCCTTTTCCTCTTCTCCAGGGCAGTTTCTCAATTCATTCCTCCTCCATATGAGATAGCTATTCCACCTTACTTTCTCCTGGTCTATGCCATTACTATTTCAGCTCATTCTATTATGTTCACCTTGACATCAATTCTTCCATCTATAGAGGCTTCTTTAAAATATTCAGGCAATAATGCCATTGCTAGGGGTCATAGATGATATTTTATCATACAGGAATCAAACATTCTTCTCTTTTGGGCTGTTTATTATTTGTCTTTCATTATCTTTGTATATTTTTCATAGATCAGTTTTTCAGCTGAGTTCTGTTTTTTTTACCCTATGAAATTAAAACTCCTTTGGTTCATTAAATGTCTTTTTTCTTACTTTTAAAAATTATAGTCATCATTGCTGGATAGATGTGTTATTCTTGGACATAAACACAGTTCTTTTGCTCTTTGAAATTTTGTGTTTCATGTCCTGTATTCTTTTAATGTTGTGGCTACTGTCTTGGATTATTCTGAAAGTATTTCTACAATATTTAAACTGTTGTTGTTATTTTGCTTGTAGTTTCACCAGGGATCTACAGAGCTTAGCAATGATGTTCTTTTTTTTTTTTAAACCCTTGTACTTCAGTGTATTTTCTCATAGGTGGAAGATTGGTAAGGGTGGGCAATGGGGGTCAAGTGACTTGCCCAGGGTCACACAGCTGGGAAGTGGCTGAGGCCGGATTTGAACCTAGGACCTCCTGTCTCTAGGCCTGACTCTCACTCCACTGAGCTACCCAGCTGCCCCAATGATGTTCTTTTGCATTTTTACCTTTGAGGGGTTTTTTTTTTTTGGTGGATATTGGTGGACTTTTTTGAATTTCTATTTTATCTCCTGACTTGAATTTCTAGACAGTTTTCTGTAATAATTTCATCAAATAAAAGGTCTAAACTCTTTTATATCATAATTTTCTGGAAATCCCACTATTTTTATATTATCTCTATTTAATGTGTTTCTAGGTTAATTTTTGTGATGAGATGCTTTATATTCTCCTCTATTATTTCATTCTTTTGATTTTGCTTTATTACTTCTTGTCTTAAGAAATTGTTAGCTTTTCATCCAATTCTAGGCCTAAACATACTATTTTCTTTGAGTTTTTGGATCATTTTTTTCATTTAAGTTATCTTTCCTAATTTTCTTGATTTTCTGTATTGGTCTTATTTTTTCTTTCAAATTCTTCCCTTACATCTTTCAGGTGGTTTATGACTTCCTTTGTAAGCTCTTTTTAAGCTTTGGACATTTAATATTTTTTGCTATTTTTGAAGTAGGTGTTTTTACTTCACTGTCCTGAGTTTAAATTGAGTACTTCTCTGTCCCCATAATAGTTATAGGTGGGTTCTTCTTTGCTTGCTCAGTTCATTTTCTCAATTTTATTGGTCAGGCCAATATTGTGATTTTTGATAGAGTCTCATGGTTTCTAATGTATTGGGATATGTTACCTTATGTTTCTGGATTGTGTGTGTATGTGCATGTGCTTTCCTGGATCCTATTTATTTATTCTAATCCTGGTTCCCTTCTCATGCCCATGGAATCATGATTCACCTCAGATGTTCCAACCAAAGCCCACATTCAAATTTGACACTGCAACTACAATAAGACAGTCCACTTACCCTTGTGGCAACAGCCAGTGTCTGTACTCACCTGGGAGTGACTGTAGTTGATGAGGACACAGTCTTGCATTAATTGTGCTCCTTCCTAACTCCTCCTCTCTTAGTGCTATAGCATGGGATAGAGTAGACATCTAGTCCATTTTCCTTAAATTTCCAAAGTCTCTTATTTGTATGCTGTAAGATCTGAGTTCCTGACCTTGGGACCTGTTGTCCATAGACTCTATGGTATTCATTTCTTCAACCTTCCACTGTGAACAGGAACTCTGTGTCTCCCAAGCTAAGGTCACAGCAGACAAAGCTGCTACCAGGGCCCACCACCTGTAGATTCCAATGGTGTCCTTGGGAATGCAAGTTCCAGAACCCAGCGAATTAGGTGAGGTTGCCAATCCTGCTCCCAGGAGCTATTTTGTTGATTTCATTCAGTTTGCTCTGTTTCTGCCTCCAGGGATTACAGGCTTGGAACTGAGGCCTGGGAAGTAAGAACCATTCCTCCTTATTTATCTCTGGGTGGTTCACTTTACTCCTGACTCCTGCCCATTTTTAACCACTTTTAGAGTTGATTCTGTAGAGTAATATTTTGTTGTTGTGGGGGATGTTAGGGGAGTGAGGAAGTTTTATGCCCCATTCTGTCATCTTCCTTGAAGGTATATTTATTGAGAAGATATAGTAAAACCTGTATTATAATAGTGTATAGCCAGTGTGACACATTCTGCCCTCTCACCTTTGTCCCTGATCAGAATGGGCTCAACTTAATTTCTACTAAATATTCACTCAAGAAGATTCTCTATGGGATTTATTGTGACTAAGAGATGTTACTTTTTTGCCTGAAGAGCATAGCATTTAAGCTGCTTGATAGATCCAGTGCCATGATGGACCTTTCAGGTTATTCCTTGAAATGTACCTCACCCAGATCCCAGAATCTGGACACTTCTGATAAAGATTATTCCTGAACTTCTGGTGGAATTTCTGACTTTTCAAAGCTCAGAAGGTCATAACTTAGACTATCCCATTTCCTAAGTTTACTTATATGAACAGTAAAGAATGGAACATAGAGATAGAAAAAGCAATAGTGTCATGTATTCAAGGGCTTGTAATTGTCTGGACAGGTGGGTAATTGTCTAAGGCCTCTTTTCACCAGAGATTTATAAGATTTTCCTCTTGATTGCCACTAGGAATAAAGAATGACATAAAGAGAGGGAAGAGAGAGATTTTCTCTGAAGTTGCATTTTATCTTAAGTATCACTACTTCACTAGTCTGCTAAGGGGAAAATCTTAAAGTAATCTCTGAATAGTCTTTGCTTATTCAGTAAACTACCAAATTTTAATTTAACTTAAATTTATTTATATTATTTTTATTTTCCATCAAAGTTTATATATATATATTAGATTGTCTCTGTATTCAGACTCTTAATCTAGATTGTTCACATTTTCTTATAATACTAAAATTTTATCACATTGGCCCTATTTAATTTCAACCTATTCATTATTCTCACATCTTTCTTTTCTATTCAGAATCATTAATGGATCTTATTGATTATCATGATTATATAATTTCTCTTTTTTCTTCTCTAATTTCATTATATATACACCAAAATTTTCATAGCAGGAATATTTGGGGCAACAAATAAATTCAAGCAATATGTGTGGGTCTATTGATTGAGAATGGATGAACAAATTGAAGTCAAGGTATATTTTATATTATATTATCATAGGAAACAGTAAATATGAACAATTCAAATAAACTTAAGGAGAATTATATGAACTAGTGCAAAACCAGGAAAACAGTATATACACAATGACTAGCACTTTAAACAGAAGGAATTATAAACATAAACTCCATGTAATATAATTATAATTATAAAATTTTAACCCTTCCTTACAAAGGAGAGTTCTTTTGTGTGAAAGTTTGCATATATTCTCTGATATTGTTAATGTCTTGGTTTGTTTTGTTGATTTTTAAAAGAAATCTTTGCTACAAAGTTTTTTTTTTTACAAGGGAAGAGGAAGAAACATGTTATACATGAAAAGAATGCAAAAACAAAAACCATAAGGTAATATATATATATATGTGTGTGTGTTGTGTATGTGTAGTACATGCATATGTTTATATATAACATATATTTATCTATTTATATATAGTTCAATAATAAAAAACCTAGCATTCCATCCAACTCCAAAATTTTATAATTTAGTCTCTTTCTTATAAATATTAACCATTTTAAACATTCTTGAAGCCATATCATTTTAAGTTACCAAATAAAAATCAATAGTAAATCTTCAAATTGCTCTCCATGTACAGAATATTGACATATTTCCTCAAACAAGGCATTTTCTCCTTCTTTCAACAATTTCTCCTAAAGACCTACCTTAGATTAATGTAATGTTAAAACAGTTTCATCTGTGCTTACAATTTATAAGCAAGTTCATTTGAATTCTCATGTTCCATCTGATTTTGGTTTTCATGAGTGACCTTAAGAAAATAACTTATACTTACATTTCTTTTTCTTCCCTGACTTCCTTCAAGACTTAGCTCAGTTCCAGTACTCTTTAATCTAATGTCCTCTTTGTCAGGATGCACTAATTTATTCTATATTTTTGTTTGTAAATTGCTGATTTCATGCTATCTCCCTCATTAGCCTTTAAGCTTTTTAAGAGCAGAAGTTTAGAAGAAGGATTTTGGCTTTCTTTGTATCTCCAGTAAGTAACACAGTGTCTGGAACATAGACAATTTATATTATATTATATAAATTATATTTATATATTATATTTATATAAATTATATTTATATTATATACAATAATAAATATTATTTATTAAGTGTCTACTATGTGCCAGGTGCTATGCTAAGTGTTAGGGTTATAGATAAGAAAAAGAAAGACAGGGCTTACTTTATGGGAGAGTACAGTCAATGGGGAAAGACAATATACAAGAAGCAGCTAAAAAGGAGAGTAGAATTGAAACATTGGGCAGAGGGAGTACCCATTGTGGAAACATGAATGATGGAGACAAAAATAAGCAGAGTAGTTGGTAGGAAATGAAAAAATTAGCTGGGATTCTGAATCCTCTATTAAGAGAGGCCTTGGGAGACATTTTTTGTCTTTCTTATTGCTCTTCAATCACAGGGGCAGAGACTATTGAGGGTCCTGATGAAGTAAGAGTACCAAATTTGATGCAATCTCTTTGATAATAATGATGAGTTTCCTAGTTATAAACTTAACCTTGGGTCAGGAGAGGGTTTAGAATTGATGATGATGGAAGCAAAATCAAGCAGATTAGCAGGTGGGAAAGGGAAAATGAGATTAATATTTTTGACAACTTAACTTCTAGATCCATAATATATATATATATATATGATGATTATAAACTCAGTATATATANTATACAGTGCTTGACACAGGATCTAGCACATAATAGATGTTATGAAAATGTTAACTTTACTTTCAGTTTCACCTCAAAAACTCAAGGAGATCTTCTACTGAGGCATTGAGGATCTGAGTTAGCGAGGTTACCCTCATCAAGGAATTGAGAGTTCTTTTAAAAAGCAATTTGTAGGAAAGTGAATAATGAAGGTGGTGTGAAGTATATTACTTTGGCATATGTAATTTCATAATGAAGTAATTACTATATACTGGAAAGTGTAAAAATGATGTCATCTAATTATCCATAAATATATATTTTACTTTGAAAATCAGCATGTAAGTGTAATAAGTCTTCACAGTCTCTTCTTGCCTCTTCTGCAGGTTCCAAGTCATAAGATTTGAGATTTCTCTTTTATAATCACAACTATAATTATTATAATTTAATTAAATAACATTTTATGCATCTCTGGAGCTGACCTTTTAAATGAATATCAGAGATGAGAAACAAGTGGTATTACGAAGCCACCATTTAGGGACATATGTGATGCTTATATGTATGCTAAGAACTATATCTCTTTTTAATGACAGAAAGTGTATTCTGGAAGATTGTAAGCCCCCCAAAATCACCAAAATCTTTTTTTTAATGATAGCACATATTGCTTGTGCATGCAGAATTCAATTATACATCAATTATTTCCCCTTTTTGTGCCTCTTTGATTTTATCAGTGTAGGGACATTGATGCAGAGCACAATTCTTCTATATTATAGTAGCCAGTCTGGGGTCGCTATTAGATAAATGGACTTCAAGTCAGAAAGACTTCAGATTTTGCCTCAGACACTTGGGAAAATAAGTTAAAATGTCTCTGGGTTTAATTTTCCTCATCTTTAGACTGTGGAGATTAGACTTAATGACCTCTTAGGTCTCTTCCAACTTCCTAATGTTATGATCTTATGATACTTTCCCACATTAATTAGGCTACTCAGATGACAGAAGTGCAGCCTTCCCTGAGCTCAAAGCTTTTTCAGCTAAGTGGCAACTGAACTGTTGGACTTATCCTCTGGCATAGTCTTTGAGGTCCCAGAGTCACCTCCATACCACAATATGCACAGAAAAAGGACTTGGATGAAGGATATGCTGATTACTTTGGGGAAATTATAAGTGAAACACAAATATGCAAATCATCAGGCACTGAAAATGGGAAATTATCTCAACCACTCGATTACTTTTCATGGGGACCTGCTTTTATACATCCTAATAGAAATGCACATGACACAGTCTCACAGAGAACATGGGCATGCAGAAGGGAGGTAGGGAAAGCTGGGGTAAATCACTTATCTACAGAAAAATTCAGATATAAAAGCAAGATAAGAAGTAGAAAGTGCAATTTTTGAAGGGGATATTAAACCTGTAAGATAAAACAGAGAAGTAAAAAATGTATTTCCTAAGGCCCTGTTGACCTGTGTTCTATGCTAGGGATTATACTTACTTGTATGACAGAGAGATAAAGAGTGAACATTTAATCTTACCCATTCAAAAACAGAGCAAGCTGTCTTGCCAGAGGAGCCACATTTCCTTTCTCCATTTTGACATTCTCTTCCCATTCATAACAGGTATATATACTATGGATTTCTCACACTTTTGCAGTAGGGATGAAGGAGAAAGAGAGAGGGAGAGAGGTAGAAAGAGAGAGGGAAAGGGAAAATGTAGAGAGAGAATCAGAGACAGAGAGAGACATAGAGACAGAGAGACAAAGACAGATATACAGAGACAGAGGAGAGATATGCTCATATTCCATGCATAGATTATAGGCATATTGTCATACAATACATCTTTCCATATTCATTATTTTGAGAAACAAGACATATTGCTTATACTAGAGAAAAAGTCATAGAGGAAATAAAGTGAAGAATGGTATGCTTCAATTTGCATTTAAACTATTCTTTCTATGGTGTGTTGTGTGCAGATGCAAAGCATGAAATCCCTGCAAAGGTAAAGGGATAGCTTCACCCGGAATTCCAGGGGACCCCACTGGAGAACTTTGGATGAGAGGACAGTTGAGAAGGGTTGGAGACAGTTATTTTGTGGGAGTGGATGTGAGCAGACACTCTGCTTACCTCTCCAGACTTGAGGGTTCACCTGAAGTGGCCATTGTAGCATAAGCCACTGGTTTCTACTCATAGGATTAGCCTGTTTGTTATTACTATTCTTCATTAATATAATTATATAATTACTTAGAGATTAGTGAGTAAAAATATTTATCAATAGCAAGAGAGCCAGTTTCAGTTAAGTGCTTCATCCCCTCTTGTGGGGAGGGGGAAGGGCAGCATCTACTTAGCAGTTCAGGGTTTCCTCTCATTATCCTAATACCCTCATTTACCCTTTCTAGTTTTCCTTGTTATTACTTAATATAACCTTTATCTTCAAATCTAGGCCTGATAATTATTTGGGAAAGATACTCACAACTCAGTCTGAACATCTAGTTTGAATCCTGTTGGCTGCCAGTTTAAGAAGATCCTCTCTGTCCTCAACTGTTAGATAGCTAGCTGCTATATCTCCTCTAACTGACCTGAGAGGAATATAAATTAAAGAAAAGGAACATTATTGGGGTTTCAGCCATAACAGAAACTTACCAGAAGAATCTTATTCCTGTCTTCATTATCAACTGAAGCAGAAGCAGTTAGAGGGGGAGGGGTTTGAGATCCAGGAGTGTTTAGCCCCCTCCTCTCCTCACTGAAGCCTATCAATCTCTGGCTCTTGACTTAAAGCTCTATTTTGCCCTGACACATTTATCTGCTTCTCCTAATTATCTGTTATTTTCATCATAACAGGTGGTAGATGTCTTTTTCATCATTGAGCCCTTGGATCCTTTTCTCGTTGATAATAGTTAAATTCTTGTTCTCCTGGTTCTCGTCACTTTTCTTTTTTTACTTCACGTAAAAGTCTCTCCAATCTTCTTTTCTTTTTGTTGTGATCATCTTGTTCATTTCTTAAAGTGGAATAGTATTACATTACAATCACATACCACAACTTGTTCAGCTATTCCCCAACTGATGGGCATTTCTTCAGTTTTCAATTATTTGCCACCACAAAAGAACTTCTGTAAGTATTTTTGGTACAGGTGGATCCTTTTGCCCTATTTTTAATTTATTTGGGATACAGAGCTAGTAGAGGTATTGCAGAGTCAAAAGTATGCACAGTTTGATGGCGGGTATGGTTCCAGATTCCTTTCCAGAATGTTCATATCAATTCAGAGCTCCACCAACAGTGTATTTAGTGTATCAATTTTTCAACATCTGCTCCAACATTTATCATTTCTTTGCCATATTAGTCAGTCCGATAGGTATAAGGTGGTACCTTAAAGCTGTTTAATTTTAATTTCTCTAATTAATTTTGATTTGGAGCATTCTTTTCATTCAGCTAGAGATAATTTTTTACCTGTTCATATCTTTTGATCATTTGACAATTGAGAAATGCCTTATATTCTTATTAATTTGATTTATTTCTCTATATATTTGAGAAATTAGGAATTTGTCAGAGAGATTTGCTTTAAAGATTATTTCCAGTTTGTTGTTTGTTTTTTAATCTTAGATACATTGATTTTGTTTGTGCAAAATCTTTTTAATTTAATGTAGTCATCCTTTTCATATCTCATAATGTTTTCTGTGTTTTGTTTTGACCTAAATCCTTCCTTTATCTCTAGGCTCCTAGACATTTTATACCAAATGTGCTGTCCAAAACAGAAATTTTCCCTCTTCCAAACTTCCCTGTAATGGAAGAACTTCCTTTCTTTTTTCAGCCACCCAGATTCACAAACTGTCATTCTCAAGTTTTTACTCATTACTCTCATCCTCTCATAATTTTTTCTCACTGTCTCCTTTTTTACTCATACAGTTACTTTCCTTATACAAGCTATCATCCCACTGACCTGAACTTTTGTGAAAGCATCTTAATGAATCTTCCTGACTTCCTTCTCTTCCCTGTTCAGTTAATCCTTTACTCATTTGTATCATTTATTTTTCTAAAGGGACAATCTGACCATGTCACTCTCTTAATACATTCCAATAGCTTATTTCTACTTATAATTTCATCACTGTATTACACATTATTCCCATCATATGATCTATGATCAAACCATATTGGCCTTCTTTCAATTACTCAAATGGAACTTCATCTGATTCCCCAGTTTCCTGTAAACCTGAGATAAAGTAACACTTTCTGCATGAAGCTTTTCTTGAACTTCCCAACTGCTAGAGACATCCTCAAATATATACATATATATATTATGTAAACACACATGCATATACATAAATGCACACACATAATCTCTCCTGGCTTTTCTAAAAGATCCTTGAGACCAGAGTTTGTCTTGTTTCTCTTTCTGTTTTTTTTAAGGGAATGTGATGTCCAATACCTAGCACATAGCAGGCATAAATAGAAGGATGTTGGTTTCATTACAAAATAACAAATGTGAACTTTCAATATACAAAAAAGAATACAAGATTAGATTTCAAATTATCAACTTCTGTTACATACATTTTGGTTTTTTAATATGTGTACTAAATAAAATGAAATAAACAATGTTACTGAATTGCAGACAACTCCTAGAATTTTGGGAAAAGATAAAGGAAATTATTGTTTTCATGGTAGTTTGTCCTTCATACTCAAAGATGACAAATAACATCATGATGTTGAGGTATGGGTGATGTCTTAAATAACACATGAATTGGATTTATGTGAGGTAGAGTTGTGCAAAATAAGCAGCCTCACTTTCTCCTCTGGAGTAATTAAAGATCAGGGGCAAGACAAAAATCAAAATTATTGGAGATGGGATGGGATGCAGGGGATGATCTTGGTGTCTTTGATATATGACCAGTGTCTGACCACTCCATAGTATCTGCTTCCACTGTGTTCATAACTGTTGGAACAAACTCTTTTGTCCATTCCTTGGTAGGGGGGTGGATTCTTCCCTTTCTTAGGGTAGACATTCCCATCAGTTACTCTCAACCTGGTTTACCCTGTCTGTCAAGAGAGTCTTACCAGTTTGTGGCCATGGAGCATGCTACAGGTACTTGGAGTCATGGGGGAGAATTGGGTAACAGATGAGTACAAAGGTGGATGAATGGCCCTGAAAAGGGCTCCACAAGCCTTCACAGAAGAGGCGTTAGTCCTTCCTGAACATTTTAAAGTATAAGTATAAGAAGGCTAGAAAAGCAATGAAGGAGCAGAGTATTAAAGTCTTTGAAAGCTGAAGGACTTTATACTTAAACTAGTAGCTAATGGGGAGTCAATTGAGTTTATCCAGTAGGGAATGGAGAGGAAACACATAAAAATTCATAAGAACTTAACAAGATTGTTAATCCAAACCAATATGTTTCTAAGAAAAATTATAGTTCTCTTTGTATCTTGGGATTGTACATAATGACTCAACTTATAATCTACTCTTTAGGGTCCTCTATAATTTGAAAAAAAGTCTATCTCAAGTTGACAAAAGTTTTTGCACAAAAGACTGATCAGAAATCTTTCTAATGATTGAATTGTCACCAATAAAATTGAATGTGTCCCTAGCATGTTAAAAGGCATTCAAAAAGCTTACTTTTCAAGATTTTAGCATTTGGGTTGTCAGCAACTTTGCTTGTCTTTGCTGAAGAAAGGTCAAATTTTACATTTTATATTTCCTGCTCTGCATTTTTTGAACAAAACTTATATTGACAATGTGGTGAAACAAATACAAGAGTAATGAAGCGTAAGTTAGTTGGAAAGAAAAGTTCCATATTTTCTCTTCTCTTCTGTTCTTTTTTCTTTTTTAGAGACTGTTTCCTTATCTGACACAGACTAGAGTACAATGATAATGGGCTATATAAACCACAGTTACCATGGGAATTTGGGCCTGCTCCATTTCAAAACTGAGATGGTTACTCATATCCAGAGGCATGCTTATGAACTCCAACTCTCAGAGGCTTGCTATATTGATATTGGACTTAAATAAGGAAGCCAATTGACTTTACCCTATTGGAGTTCAGAACTCATGAGTTCAAATGATTCACCAGGCTCAGGATCCCTAGTAGGAAAACTATTTAGGCTTTTGTTTGTTATTTTAAAATTACTGGATACCATACTGAGGTAAGTAATCTATTCCTTAAAGAAGAAGTAATTTAACTATTTAAATAAGCACTCTACCCTCTTCCTTTCCTTTCCAATGAGAGCAAATCCTTTCATTAATGTCAAATTTTTAAAATGTGCATTTTTCAACTTTCTAGGAAAGTTGTGGAAATGATAATGAAACCATAGCTCTTGGTCATGCAGTGGCAGTCACACATTTTAACAAAAGACTCATCAAAATGAAGGGTCCTGAGAAATGTTTCCAGTACTTTCCCATCCACTTAGTCAAACTTACAGAAGTGAAACACTTAATAGCCTCCAACATGAAGCTCCTTTTAACTAGACCCTTTGAGAAATGTAGTTCAATGAGGGAAATGTTCAAAATGGTGATCAACAAGAAACTTGGGAAGTGTAAATCCCATGCATTCAGAATAAAAAAAATTGTCAAACACAAGCCAGTGAGGAAACTTTACTGACTTCTCCCTGTCTACCAAAGAAAGTTCAAATCTCTTAGCCATTAAAGACTTTACTCAATTTGTCCCAAATCTATCTGCATAGTATATTTCATTATACTCTCTTTTATGTGTTCTATATTCCAAACAACTGGACTAGATTCAGTTCCCTACTCTCTTTGAGACTTCTTGTATTTCTGCGTCTTTGCATGTACCATCACCAATATCTTCAATGGGCTGTCCTCTCTTCACTACCAATTGGCATCTTTCTCCATTTTTCAGATGTAGACCCAATACCTGTGATACCTTTTCTGAGAACCTCTGTGAGAAATTTACTCTCCCTCTTTGAATTTCTTAGTATACTTGACCACTTATGTTCTTAATTAGTTTCTAAAATGTTAGAGTTACATACATTAATGTAGACGTATTATTAAAGTAGAGCCTTTAGGATCTTGCACCAAGGCACAGATTTACAAGATACTCACAGGAACTTCATTTAAAACTCTACTTCCTCTGCTCACACAACAACAACAAAAAAGATCCTTTATATAGAGTATGCTTTCTCTTTTATCTACTTCTCCACTCCTTTTTTGGGAAGTCTTTTTCCTACTTCCAAAGTTGTGAAGTGACCTGGCATCGCAAAAATACTACCTCCTTTTCAGTTTTTATACGTATCCCTAATTCCAAAGACACCTTCCCCTAGCACTAAAGAAATGTCCAAGAATTCTTGGACAAGCTTTCATCTCCAGTACAATCTTCAGGTATGTCTATTCTATGTTTCCACTCTACACATTAAACTCACCTTGCATACAAAGCTTTCAACTTTTGGCACTGTATTTACATTATTACTAGATTGTTTTTTATATATTACTTTTGTATGTTTTTATCCCCAGAATATGAAACATATGTGCTCAAATAAATATTATTTGAAATAAGTTGAAAGCCAGAACAGGAGTTTTAAGAGAGTTAAAGTTCAGTTAGAATACTTAAGAAATCAAACTGTTTTTAAAGTAACAAGTTATGCAGCTATCATGTGAGTTCCTGAGACCAGACAAGGTAAGTTCATTTTGTACAGGGAGAATAGACTTGAGCTGCCTGCTTACCAAGGAAGTAACCTCTGCATTCTCCTCATTCTCCTTTGTAATGTAGGCTTGAGGAGGAAGTATAGAATCCTTTAAACAAAACTGATCCATGTGGTGCTATTTCATCTATATCACAACTCCACTCTGTACTGGAAAAGTGGAGCAGTGGATGGGGGGGAAGAGTATATCAGTTTTTCCTTTACCTTCTCTACAAGAAAATCAAAAATACCTTCCTTTGACCTTTTGCTTTATCATTGACTTTCTACTTTGGAGAGAAATGACATAATAGAATCAAACTTTCCAAGCTTACTTCTTCTTTCGTGGACAAAGAAATCAACAGAGAGAGGTATTGGATGACATATATGTATTTTTAAGCATAAGAATATTTTGGGCAGTTCCATGACTCCTGTTATTGGCTACACCATGGTTCAAAATTATAAAAAAAGAACCCAGACAAAAAGTGAAAGATGTTCCCAAAAGTAATAGGAAAGATATTTTATGTAGCTTCTGTAAGTATTTATTTCACATTCATTTATTTTTAAATTTAAATAAAAGGTATATGAAAAAATTATATACAATAGTAATAAAGAATATTTATGAAAGAAGTCACCAATGCAAATTTGACTTTTTTGTGGTTAAAAGCAAAATAAACTTAAAAGATTGTATATTTTACTATAAACAATACAAAAACAAAAAGGTTATTAATAGGATATTCTCATTTCAAATTGCAGAAGTGGATTAGTAATTATTTTAAGACTTGCATGGAATGATAAAAAATGTTAGCTTTATTTTACCATTAAATGCAATTTGTTCTCTTTATGTTTCATAAAATTACTCGTTCTTTTACTTCGAAATTATTTTTAGCCAGAATATCTCTCTAGGAACTTCCTCTCAGTCTTTGTCACTTTACCGTGTGCTCTTCTCCATTACTTTCATTTTCTAGAAAAGGGATGTGCAGAAACCACCTGAGCCCATATTTTTGATGGATAGTTTTCCCCAGAATCTTAGAATCCTTTGATTTAGAAGAGTCTTTTACTGGCTCATGTACTTTATTTCATTGCATAAGGCTTCTTTCTTTATCATTATATTATTTCTTCATCCTTCCAAAGGTAGGGGTGTAGTCCAGTGTGTAATGCTACAATTCATGCTGAGCCATTGATTCCCTAAGTGATCAAACATATAGTGAGTTTATCCATGTTCTCTGCTCACCATTAACAGTTATTTTGATTTTATCTTACTTTCCATCAAAATGTGAAACTAATTTTATAAAATGTGTATTTTTCTTCAAGAATGGCTAATATTATTGAACCTATCTATCCAGTTAGTCCCTCTTTTGATTTCCTGTCATATTTTTTCTATATTTTAATAGCTTCTATTTATCATATTTGATAGAATTAGTGCCAAATGTTAAGAGACAAAATGACAGTGAAATATGATATATTTTAAAATGTCATATAATGCAAATATTTACTTTTCAGTCACAAAAGCATCAAAGGAGTCAGCATAGTACAAAGACTAGAAGTCTGCAAATCATTAGGCTTCGACTAAAGAGATAAGGAGAAGATATGAGTCCTAATGCTGACATTTAATAGCTATTTGACCTTGGGAAAATTATTTAACCTCTCTGAGAACCTGTCTCCTTATCTGTAAAATAAGGATAATAAACTACCTACCTCAGGGTGCTTTTTTTTAAATGGAGGATCAATATGGGAATTGTTCAAGTGTTTTACAGTAACAAAGTCTGTGTACATATATTTATATAAAATATGGTATGTATGTGTTTATATATGCATATGTCTAGGTATATACATAAATATAAAATTTTTAAATAACAAAATCAAATTGGGTGCTTATCAGTTAGGGAATATTTGGAAAGTTAAAAGAACAATCTCATAAGATGTTCAGAGGTAAAGAATGTAGAACCCAGAAAAGAAACATCTGAACTGATACAGAGCAAAGGAAGTAGAGTATAAGGTACATTATGCACAATATCTGTGGTAAGACAAACAAAATCAAGACTAAATGCTATATGTAGACCCAGAGTCTTGATGATTTAAAGTTCAGGACCCTACCTCATAAAGTATACTACTTAATTTTTTTTAAAAAGACTAAATGTATATTTATCAATGTTTTCCATTTGTTTATGACATCAAGATCATTTGCTGGTTCCTGATTCCCGGGAAGTCAGTTCCTCTAAAAAGCAGGGAATGAAATGTCAGAAAATGCTTATTAAAATTATATCTATATGTAATTGGGAAAATATTTTTAAAAGTAATAAATATGCTTTAAAAGAAGTAGGGAATGATGAGATTGCCACTTCTGCAACTTTCAATCAATATATATTTATTGTCTACTGAATGTCAATGACTATGGGATGACGAGATAAAAAGACCAAAACTAAATAGGCACTCTCCATAAGGAGTTGATATTCCATTGGCAGGCCTATCTGGGGTGTTGGAGCTGACTGAGCCTTTAAAGGAAATAATTTGAAGTTTTTTGAGGTATAGTTGAGGCAAAACTCTACAGTGGTACCTTGACACAGGAGTTTAATTCATTCCATGGCCAAGATCATAACTCAATTTGCTCATGTATCAATTTGAATTTCTCTGTTTAAATGAATGGAAATGCAATTAATCCTTTCAGGCACTCAAAAAACACACTTTTTTTTGTTTTACATATATGCTTTTAAATACAAAAAACACACTTTATAGATAATAAGAAAGAATGTAAAGAAATGTTATTTACCTTCAATATCAGGTGAAGAAGGTTTTTATTTGATCACTTAACATAACCTACTCTCTACACATGTAATGCTACATTTAAATGCAAATTTTACTTTAAACATTACTTATGATAGGTAACTTAATTGCTAAACTTTATTGCTATTTTTCTTACTTAACTTAATTATCACCATTTTCTTAATTGGATTTTGGTTGTTTTGCCACACTTTCCTCTATTTCACTTAGAGGCTGTTTCAACAAAAACCTTTCCATGGAAGTTTGTTTCTTCCTCCTTTTTAGAATGTTTCAATAATGTGTGAAGCAAGTGTTGTTACACAGTTCCAGCAGATGACCAGTTCCAACTTTTTCTAGGTGTGTCTTTTCAATAAACTTTGATTTTTTTCCCCCAAATCCTCACCATTTCTTTAATCTCACTTGTACTGATACCTCATTCACCGCGGGTTCCTCCCACAGGCAGAAGCTTGTGATCCAAATATCTGCTCATGACTTAAAGCAAAAAATCTTGATCATGACTGCTCCTATCTCAAATTGCTCATCACTAAAGGTGCTCATGTATCAGGATAACACTGTATTCTATCCATAGGAGATAGTTCATGGAGAGGTATGGAGACAGATAGATGGTGGAATATGAATTGTGAAGAATATGGAGACAGACCACTTGACTTCATTATAGAATACTGGAATGAAAGAAAATGCATAATTTGACTGCCATGATAAGTTTTGGTTATGTTGTAAAGGGCTTTATAAAAGGAGATTTACATTTGGTTCCAGAAGTAACAGATAACCACTGGATACAGTTGATTATGGAAATAGCACAGCCAGATCTATACTTAATTAAAATCACTATGGTAGCTATGTGAAAGAAGCATAATAGTATCATTAAATATTACTTCTGGAAGTGGTAGCAATTACTACCAAGAAGCAGTGGCTACAGAAATTTCATTTATAAAGCCTTTTAAACCTTTAATTATTAATTTGTATAATTAATAATTAATGTTAAAATTAATATACTATTAATAAACACAAATATATTCTTGATCATTAGATAACATATAATAATAATAATAAGTGCTATTTGTATAGGACTTTAAGGTTCCTGAAGTGCCCTTCATTTATTAATTCATTTACTTCCCAAGTAATTAATTCATTTACTCCCCAAAATTAGTAGCTACAATACTAGAGGAAATTTAAAGCTAGATCCTAGAGCTAAGGAATTTGTACCAAGCCTACTTCAGGGTCAAGTGCATGAAGATGTAGCACACTTTCAAGCCTGTGATACTCCAAAGAGAGCTGCCTTTGGAGTAGATTCTGAGTTATTGCATTTAAAGGAATTCAGTTTCATAAATGTCAGTAGCCAAGAGTGGAACAAAATGACGTCAATAGGGACAAAGGAAGAATCTACAACACTGACTTTGTTTCCTATGCAAAATATATCTAGAGTTAAGTTTCCTGTTACTGACATGGAGTCTAGGGAGCAAATACAAGAAGAAAGTATAGACTCACAGGATTGGGAGGTAATCATGAACCAAAAGCACATTTCCAGTTCTGTAGAATTTCCTTTAATGCAGAGGAATACCTCTCCTGAATCTAACTTTGCTAAAGTCCAGCAAAGCATGTTCAGTGAAGAGAAGGACACTCTACCTTACTCATGGTCTGGAAAAACTGAAATAAACTTTGACACTGATAGGCCCATGAACAGTCCAGGGATGCCAGTTCAGGCATTGGCAGTCCAACAAGCCATTTTTGAAGGAGACTTACCATCATTACACTCACAGAATCCTGAACCAGCACAGACAGAAGTCCTAGAAAAAGATCAATGGGATTTGGGGGACATAGAGATAGAAACACCTTTGGTACTTGTTTATCAGACAGCTAAAGACAGGGAACCTTTGGTACCTAGCCTGGCAAATATCATCGCCGAGATTCCAAGTAATGCGGCCTGGTTCATGGTCATGGACCTGTGCTGTGCATATTTTACTGTACCTCTGCATGAGTCCAGTCAGAAGATTTTTGCATTTTCCTGGGAGGGAAAACAACTCTGCTGGACATGAATTCCACAGGGATTCGCAGAAAGTGTGAATATCATTTGCCAAATCCTGCAAAGAGATCTTGAAACCATCATATTCACTGAAAGCAAGCTAGTACATTATGTGGATGACCTTTTTGGTAATGTCATCAAGTGCTCGAGTTTGTCAAAGGGACAGCAAATATCTGTTGCAAGAGCTATGCAAAAGGGGACACAAAATTTCCAAAAGTAAGATTCAGTGGGTGTTACCATGCATAGAATACCTCGGCTTTGAGTTGGAAAAGGGTATAAGACGGATTTCCCAAAAGAGAGTTGTAGTAAGACTGTGAATCATTTACATGTACAGCAAGGCCAAACAGCAAGGGCAATGAATATAGACAAGTGTTCTAATGGGGATCTCTTGGAAATGGACAGTGTCGATAAGGGAGATGGGCTCGTGCAGACCATTGAGAAGGGAAGTGCTGAATTCTCAAACATAGGCACTACCTCTTCTCTATCACCAACTAGGGAAGCTGGAAGGGAAAGTGAAAACTTGTTGTGTAGAGATGCAAAGCATGGAATCCCTGCAAAGGTACAGGGATAGCCTCACCCAGAATTCCAGGGGACCCCACTGGAGAACTTTGGGTGAGGGGCAGTTGAGAAGGGTTTGAGTCAGTTATTTGGTAGAGGTGGAAGTGAGCAGACACCCTGCTTACCTCTCCATACTTGGGGGTTCATTTGAGAAGCCATAGTGGCATAGCCAGTGTGGTTACTACATAAGGATTAGCCTATATAATAGAGTTAGTTTATATCAATGATTAGAGAGTAAAGATATTCATTAATAGCAAGAGTGCCAGTTTCAGTTAAGTGCTTCATCCCCTCCTGTAGGGAGGGGGAAAGGCAGCATCAACTTAACAGTTCAGGGTCTCCTTTCATTATCCTAAAACCTTCATTAATCTCTCTAGTTTTCCTTGTTATTACTTAATATAACCTTTATCTTCAAATCTGTGCCTGATAATTATTTGGGGGAAAATACAACTCAGTCTGGACATATAGTTTGAATCCTGTCTGTAGCCAGTTTAAGAAGATCTTCTCTGTCCTCAAGTTAGATAGCTAACTTCTATATACTCCTCTAACTGACCTGAGAGGAATATAAATTAAAGAAAAGGAACATGATTGGGGTTTCAGCCATAACAGAAACTTACCAGAAGAATCCTATTCCTGTCTTCATTACCAACTAAAGTAGTAGCAGTTAGAGGGGGAGGTCTGAGAGCCAGGAGTGTTTAGCCCCCTCCTTTCCTCACTGAAGCCTGTTAATCTCTGGCCTTTGACTTGAAGTTCTAATATTGGCCCTGACACATTATCTGCTTCTCCAAATTATCTGTTATTATCATCATAACAGTTTGAATCCCATAATAACCTTAGGAGGTATATGATAATATAATCCTCATTTTACTATAAGGAAACTGAGGCAGAGTAAAGATAACTGGTTTGCTCTGGATCACATCGCTAGTAAGTTTTTAAGGCAAAATTTAAATGCAGATCCTCGTTTCTCAAATTGTTGAACTTGAAATTCTCAAAGGACGCCAGAGTCAATTAGTTTTATTTATACATGAGAGACGTCTTTAATATAATTGTATGGTTATCTCCATTTTGGAGATGAAGAAACTGAGATTCTGAAAATTAAGTCACCTGAACATAGTCACACAGATAGTCAGAGTGAAGAGGCAGCATTTGAACCCAAATGTCCTGCCTCCTATTCCTATACTCTTGATCCACTGCACACATCTGTTTCTCATTAAGGATGCATACAAAATAAATACATATTTAATCAGTAACTAAGATACAGAGTGTGAATAGTATTATTATTATCACAACAACTAAGAATGGAAAGTCCAACCTTTGTTTATGCTCATTTTTAAAAGTAGTAGCACATATAATTTACACTCCTCATACATGAGTTGAATATATTTTAAATCATTGTTTAATCTGCATCACTGAATTATCCTATTAAACTCTGATCTAGCTTTCACCTTCTGAACATCAATTCTCAGCTTTATCATCTATTTCTGACAGATTCCTGGATATTCCTCTTGTAGCAACATTTTTCAGTCTCTAAATACAAGGTATATCCTAGTTTCTAGTACCTCAGTCTTCCTTCCTGAATTACCTGGCAGCTAATGTCTGGGCAAAACACATCATAGGTAGTAGGAACCAGAGTGATAAAGGTCTTTTATTTTGATTTTTTACCCATTATTTCTTGGACTCTTACCTGAATCAAATGTGCACCCTGTTTCCAAATTGCTCCCCCAAATTATGTACTGATGATTTTGCCTGATGTTTTGAGACTTTATTCTGTGTACAATTTGCTTTTTCCCAAAATTAATATGTACAAACTATGGAAAGAATAATTCTCTGATATTAAAAATATGTGCATTTATCTAAAATAAATCATGTTTGGCAACTGAGTCAAAATAGTGGAGAAGGAAGAAATCAAGTCCATTCTTATCGCTCAAACTATTGCAACAATTTAAGAACTAAGGAATGAGTAAGGATTAGGAATTTAAAGAGAAACCATAGTAGGTTATCATTCCAGACAAAGATTAGAAATTTAACCTTCAGGATAGTGATCAGGGAAAAACTATAGAAGAGTAAAGACTGGTTTCATGGACTCATTTTCAAAAGGTCCTTTTCAGACCCAAAATATGTGGTACACATGTCTGACCAACATCTCAATCCACGGATTCATACCAGGGGAGAGGGTAGTCTCAGAGAGGCCAAAAGCTCAAAGTCAGCATATAGTGTTGGGTTACATGCAGCAAATAACGCTCCTACTTAGGATATGGGTTCTCCCAGAGGAACTATTTTAATAGCCTGAGCCCCCTTAGGATATGCCAGAATTATCAAATTACCAAAATCAGATCTCTGGAAGAATGACTAAGAAAAAAAGATGAAGAAGTATATGAATGCCATGGATGTCAAAGCAAAAACCTTGAAGATGTACATATTTTTTTTTATTTTCCTGCCTTTTAGTTTTATCCTTTCGTTTTTATAAACATTTATTAATATTTATTTTTTAGAAAAGTTAACATGGTTACATAACTCATACTCTTACTTTTCCCTTCACCCCCCTCCCCATGGTCCCCCCATCATGGCTGATGCTTATTTCCACTGGTTTTAACATGTGTCATTGATCAAGACCTATTTCCAAATTGTTGATAGCTGCATTGGTGTGGTAGTTTTGAGTTTACATCCCCAATCATGTCCTCCTCAACCCATGTGTTCAAGCAATTGTTTTTCTTCTGTTTCCACTCCTATAGTTCTTCCTCTGGATGTGGATAGCGTTCTTTTCCATAAGTCCCTCAGAATTGTCCTGGGTCATTGCATTGCTGCTAGTACAGAAGTCCATTACATTCTATTTACCACAGTGTATTGGTCTCTGTGTACAATGTTCTTGGCTCTGTTCCTTTCACTCTGCGTCAATTCCTGAAGATCATTCCAGTTTACATGGAATTCCTCCAGTTTATTATTCCTTTGAGCACAATAGTATTCCCTCAGCCGCATATACCACCATTTGTTCAGCCATTCCCTAATTGAAGGGCATACCCTCATTTTTCAGTTTTTTGCCACCACAAAAAGCATCGCTATATATATTTTTATACAAGTCTTTTATCTATTATCTCTTTGGGGTACAAACTCAACAATGGTAAGGCTGGATCAAAGGGCAGGCATTCTTTATTTTTAATTTAAACATATATTAATAATCATTTTTAACATGGTTACATGATTCATGCTCCTACTTTCCCCTTCACTCCCCGCACTCCCCCCCACCCATGGCCGACCCACATTTCCACTGGTTTTGTCATGTGTCCTTGATCAAGACCTATTTCCAAATTGCTGGTGGTTGCATTGGTGTGGTAGTTTTGAGTCCATATCCCCAATCATGTCCACCCCGACCCATGCGTTCAAGCAGTTGCTTTTCTTATATGTTTCCTCTCCTGCAGTTCTTCCTCTGAATGTAGGTAGCATTCTTTACCATACATCCCTCAGAGGTGTCCTGGGTCATTGCATTGCTGCTGGTACAGAAGCCCATTACATTCAATTTTACCACAGTATATCAGTCTCTGTGTACAATGTTCTTCTGGCTCTTCTCCTTTCACTCTGCATCAGATCCTGGAGGTCTCTCCAGTTCGCCTGGAACTCCTCCAGTTTATTATTCCTTTTAGCACAATAGTATTCCATCACCCGCATATACCACAGTTTGTTCAGCCATTCCCCAATTGAAGGACATACCCTCCTTTTCCAGTTTGTTGCCACCACAAAAAGCACAGCTATAAATATTTTCGTACAAGTCTGTTTATCTATGATCTCTTTGGGGTACAAACCCAACAATGGTAGGGCTGGATCAAAGGGCAGCCATTCTTTTATAGCCCTTTGAGCATGATTCCAAATTGCCAGCCAGAATGGCTGGATCAGTTCACAGCTCTACCAGCAATGCATTAATGTCCCAATTTTGCCACATCCCCTCCAACATTCATTACTCTCCCCTTCTTTCATTTTAGCCAATCTGCTAGGTATGAGGTGATACCTCAGAGTTGTTTTGATTTGCATTTCTCTAATTATTAGAAATTTGGAACACTTTCTCATGTACTTATTGATAACTTTTGATTTCTTTACCTGAAAATTGCCTATTCATGTCTCTTGCCCATTTATCAATTGGGGAATGGCTTGATTTTTTATACAATTGCTTTAACTCCTTGTATATTTGAGTAATTAGACCCCTGTCAGAGTTTTTCCTTATAAAGATTTTTTCCCCATTTGTTGTTTCCCTTCTGATTTTTGACTACATTGTTTTTGTTTGTACAAAAACTTTTTAGTTTAATATAATCAAAACCATTTAATTTACATTTTGTAATTTTCTCTAACTCTTGCTTGGTTTTAAAGTCTTTCCTTTCCCACAGATCTGACAAGTAAACTATTCTGTGTTCACTTAACTTGTTTATAGTTTCCCTCTTTATATTAAAATCGTTCACCCATTCTGAATTTATCTTGGTGTAGGGTGTGAGATGTTGATCTAGACCCAATCTCTCCCATATTGTTTTCCAAATTTCCCAGCAGTTTTTGTCAAATAGTGGATTCATGTCCCAAAAGTTGGGCTCTTTGGGTTTATCATACACTGTCTTGCTGATGTCATTAACCCCAAGTCTATTCCACTGATCCTCCCTTCTATCTCTTAACCAGTACCATATTGTTCTGATGACTGCTGCTTTATAGTATAGTTGAATATCTGGTACTGCTAGGCCACCTTCTTTCACATTTTTTTTTCATTATTTCCCTTGATATTCTTGGTCTTTTGTTATTCCAAATGAAATGTGTTATGGTTTTTTCTAATTCAGCAAAGAAGTATTTTGTAGCTTGATAGTTATGGCGCTAAATAGGGAAATTAATTTGGGTAGAATGGTCATTTTTATTATGTTAGCTCATCCTACCCATGAGCAATCAATGGCTTTCCAATTGTTTAAAAATAGTTTCATTTGTTTGGAAAGTGTTTTGTAGTTGTTTTCATATAATTGCTGTGTTTGTTTTCATAGATAGATACTTAAGTATTTTATATTGTCTAGGGTGATTTTAAATGGTGTTTCTCTTTCTACCTCTTGCTGCTCTAGTGTGTTGGAAATGTATAGAAATGCCGATGATTTATATGCATTTATTTTGTATCCTGCAACTTTGCTAAAGTTGTTGATTATTTCTACAAGCTTCTTAGTTGATTCTCTAGGATTTTTTAAGTATACCATCATATCATCTGCAAAGAGTGATAGCTTAGTCTCCTACTTGCCTATTTTGATACCTTCAATTTCTTTTTCTTCTCTAATTGCAACTGCTAGTGTTTCTAGTACTATGTTGAATAATAGAGGTGATAATGGGCATCCTTGTTTTACTCCTGATCTTATTGGGAAGGCTTCTAATTTATACCCATTGCATATGTTTGTTGATGGTTTTAGGTATATACTGTTTATTATTTTTAGAAAAGATCCTTCTATTCCTATACTTTTCAGTGTTTTCAATAGGAATGGATGCTGTATTTTGTCAAAGGCTTTTTCAGCATCTGTTGAGACGATCATGTGATTTTTGTTTGTTAGACTGTTGATATGGTCAATAATGTGAATGGTTTTCCTAATGTTGAACCAACTTTGCATTCCTGGTATAAATCCCACCTGATCATGGTGGATGATCTTCTTAATTACTTGCTGGAGTCTCTTTGCTAGCATTCTATTTAAGATTTTTGCATCTATGTTCATTAGGGAGATTGGTCTGTAGTTTCCTTTCTCTGTTTTTGATCTCCTGGCTTTGGAATCAGTACCATATTTGTGTCATAAAAGGAATTTGGTAGGACCCCTTCTTTGCTCATCATATCAAATAATTTGTATAGTATTGGGATTAGTTGCTCTTTGAATGTCTGATAGAACTCACTTGTGAATCCATCAGGCCCTGGCGATTTTTTCTTAGGGAGTTCTTTGATGGCTTGTTCAATTTCTTTTTCTGATATGGGATTATTTCGGTATTCTATTTCTTCTGCTGTTAGTCTAGGCAGTTTATATTTTTGTAAATTTTCATCCATATCTCCTAAATTGTTATATTTATTGCCATATAATTGGGCAAAATAGTTTTTAATGATTGCCTTAATTTCCTCTTTATTAGAGGTGAGGTCTCCCTTTTCATCTTTGATACTGTCAATTTGGTTTTCTTCTTTTCTTTTTTTTATTAGATTGACTAGTACTTTGTCTATTTTATCTGTTTTTTCAAAGTACCAGCTTCTAGTCTTATTTATTAATTCAATAGTTCTTTTACTTTTGATTTTATTAATTTCTCCCTTGATTTTTAGTATTTCTAATTTAGTTTCCATCTGGGGATTTTTAATTTGCTTGCTTTCTAATTTTTTGAGTTGCATGCCCAATTCATTAATCTCTGCCCTCCTTAATTTGTTAATATATGCCCTCAAGGATATAAATATCCCCCTGAGTACTGCCTTGGCCGCATCCCACAGAGTTTGGTAGGATATCTCATCATTGTCATTTTCTTCAATGAAATTATTGATTGTTCCTATGATTCCTTCTTTGACAAATTGGTTTTGGAGAATCATATTATTTAATTTCCAATTAGTTTTTGATTTTCCTGTCCAGGTGCCCTTACTAATTATTATTTTTATTGCATTATGATCTCAGAAGATTACATTTATTATATCTGCTCTTTTGCATTTGTTTGCAATGGTTCTATCCCCTATAACATGTTCAATCTTTGTGAATGTGCCATGTGCAGCTGAAAAGAAGGTGTATTCCTTTTTGTCCCTATTTTTTTTCTCCACATATCAATTAAATCTAATTTTTCTAGGACTTCATTCACCTCTCTTACCTCTTTCTTATTTATTTTTCAGTTTGATTTATCTAGATATGAAAGAGGAATATTTAGATCTCCCACTATTATGGTTTAACTATCTATTTCCTTCTTGAGCTCTGCCAGTTTCTCCTTTATGAATTTGGATGCTATGCCACTTGGTGCATATATATTGAGCTGTGTTATTTCCACATTGTTTATACTGCCTTTAATCAGGATGTAATGACCTTCCCTGTCTTTTTTAATCATATCTATTTTTACTTTGGCTTTGTCAGAAATCATAATAGCCACTCCTGCCTTCTTTTTCTCTTTTAATGCCCAAAAGATTTTGCTCAAGCCCTGAACCTTAAACTTGTGTATGTCCCCCCGCCTCATATGTGTTTCTTGTAGGTAGGATTTTGGTTTCTAATCCACTCTGCTATTTGCTTCTGTTTTATGGGGAAGTTCATCCCATTCACATTCAGAGTTGTAATCATCAGTTGTGCATTTGCTGACATTTTCGTTTCCTCCCCTATTCCTACCCCTTCTCCTTAAACTATTTCCTTTAAAACCAGTGGTTTGCTATTAAGACCCTATCCCTTATCCCCTCCCTTGACTAACTTCCCTTTCTACCCCCTCCCTTATTTTTGCCTCCGCCTTTTTTTTAAAGGCCTTATGAATTCCCTCTCCCTTCTTCTCCCCTCCCTTTTTTTGACCTCCCCACTCCCCTGTTTCCCTTGATTTATCCCTTCTGACTTTCTCTGAAGGGTTAGGTAAGAGTTTTATGTCCCAATGGATAGTATAGCTACTCTTCCCCCTCCGGGTTGATTACACTGAGAGTAAGGTTTGATTATTACCTCTTAATGCTCTCTTCCTCTCCTTCTTATAACAGTATTTTTCCCCTCTCCTTCCCATGCCCTCTTTGTGTGTAATAGAATATCCTATTTTTCTTATTCACTCAAGTTTCTCTTGGTGTCCCCTGCTATTCACCCCCTCTTTCCCAACCCCCATGTCATCTTAGATTATTTAGTGTTTCACCCTCACCCTGTGAATTATTCTTCTGATTACTATAATAGTGATGTAGGAAGGAAAATTTAAGTATTTATAGATATATTTTAGAATGTGTGGCCGCCAGGAATCAACAATTCAGTTTGATTCCATAATTAAATCAGACTCAAGTCAGCATGGGGTTGAGGAGTTTATTTACAATCTGGTAGGTAAAGAGTAGGAATAAAGAGAAAGGGAGAAGCTAGTCCAGGCCAAAGGATTGGACGGAGAGAGAAGGTTAAAAAGCTTAATAAGTGAAGCTGTAAGCCACAAGGCCCAACAGCCAGATAGGCAGAGTTTAGAATTGGCCCAGCAAGGCCAAGGAAGTCAGCCTAACTTACCCACGTGACAATATAGAGTGTAAGCTGTCTGTGGTCTCAGGAGATGCTTCTGCTCCCAGTTCGAGACAGCAACTCCCTCCACAGGAAGTTCACTAACTTACTTAAAGAGATAGTGTCTTTCATCACTTCCTGTGGTCCACCTCTAATTGAAATGGACAAATGGCAGTTTCTACATTAATTTGGACTGCTCAAAGGGCAGTCCCTAATTCTTGATTTGTTACTTATTGTCACGTGTGGGTAACTCGTCTCCCCTTCCCACTAAGGGAGGTTAGGGTGACATCATTAGCACGCCTAGGTTGAGTTGAATTTTGACTATTAATGGGCTCGAGCTAATTCTATTTACACAGTGAATACTATAATAGTGAATAGAGTTCACTACAGAGAATTATACAAAACATTTCTCTATATAGGAATACAGATAATTAGATCTTACTGAGGCCCTTAAAAAGGCAAATTTAAAAATTATAAGTTTTCTTTCTTTCCCCTCTGTTTCTTATTTACCTTTTCATGTTTCTCTCGATTTTTGTGGTTGGATATCAAACTTTCCATTTAGCCCTGGTCTTTTCTGTGCAAATACTTGGAATTCTTCAATTTTGTTGAATATCCATACTTTCCCATGGAAATATATAGTCAATTTTGATGGGTAGTTGATACGTGGTTGCAGGCCCAGCTCTCTTGCCTTTCTTTATATTGTATTCCAAGCCTTATGGTCATTTAGCGTGGAGGCTGCCAGATCCTGTGTGATCCTGATTGGTGTTCCTTGATATTTGAATTGTCTCTTTCTGGCTTCTTGTAAGATTTTTTCTTTTGCTTGAAAGCTCTTGAATTTCGCAATTATATTTCTGGGCGTTTTCTTATCTGGATCGAATGGCGCAGGTGTTCTATGAATCCTTTCAATATCTATATTGCCCTCTTGTAGGACTTCAGGGCAATTTTGCTGAATAATTTCTTTTAGTATGGAGTCCAGGTTTCTATTAATTTCTGGTTATTCTGGAAGACCAATTATTCTCAAATTGTCTCTTCTAGACTGGTTTTTTTGGTCTGTCACTCTCTCATTGAGATATTTCACATTTCCTTCTATTTTTTAGTCTTTTGACTTTGTTTTATTTGTTCTTGTTGTCTTGAGAGATCATTAGCTTCTAATTGCTCAATTCTAGCCTTTAGGGACTGGTTTTTGGCTCTAAACTTTTCGCTTTCAGCCACGATATTTTGGTTTTCTTTTTCAATCTGGTTCAATTTGCTTATCAGTTCATTTGATTTCTGAGCCTCACTTTCCAATTGCAAGATTCTACCTTTTAAACTGTTATTTTCTTGCCAGATCTCTTCCATCTTCCTCAGAATCTCAGTTTTGAACTCTTCCATAGCTTGTGACCCGTTTTCCTTATTTGAGGAGGGTCCGGATGCTTGTTTGTTCTCCTCCTCTGTTTGCTCAGTTGTCTGGATTTTTTCTGTGTAAAAGTTGTCAAGTGTTAAAGACTTCTTTTTCTTGTTGTTATTCTTTCTCTTCTGAACTTCCTGAGTCTGGGTAGCCATCATTAGCCCAGCAACTTCTCAGTTTTATCCTCACGCTCGGGGTCTGTCCACAGTCTTTTGGCTCCTAAGGTCTGAGTTCTGGTTTTTTCCAAGGTCAAGCCCCCTGGTGGACCCCCTTGCTTGATCCTCTGCAGGAGGTTCCTTTACAAGTCTCAGGGCGCTGCTTCCACAGTTGTATACCCGTCTGCACTGGTTCCCCACTCAGAGTTCCAGAGCTTTAGCTCATGGCTGTGTCTGCCTCCCCCCACGCCTCTGCTGCTTCCGTGCTCAGAGTTTGCGTACGTTCTTTGGCTTTTTGGGGTCCCAAATCTGGCAGCCCTGGAGCTGCCAATGACTCGATGGGTGCCCCAAACTTGCTCTATTTCTTTTTAACTGGCTTCGGAGCTATAGGTGGTGTATGTGGTAGGGGTGGAGGTGGGGTGGTTGCTCAGCCCGCGATTTAGTGAGAGCTGGTTCACCCCTTTATAGCATGGAAATGCCTCGATTCCACATACCTTCCACGCTGCACCCTGTTGTGGGGTTCCTCCGTTCGTCTGGACTTGTTTTTATGTCCCCTTGAGGAGTTTTGTGTGTTTTGGTCAGGAGAGGTTAAGAGCTGCTTTTTACTCTGCCGCCATCTTAACCCAGAACCACAGGCATTCTTTTATAGCCCTTTGTGCATAGTTGCAAACTGCCATCCAGAATGGTTGGATCAGTTCACAACTCCACCAGTAATGTATTAATGTCCCAATTTTGCCACATCCCTTACGACACTCATTATTCACCCCTGCTCTCATTTTAGCCAATCTGCTAGGTGTGAGATGATACCTCAGAGTTGTTTTGATTTGCATTTCTCTAATTATTAGAGATTTAGAACACTTTCTTATGTGCTTATTGATACTTTTGATTTCCTTATCTGAAAATAGCCTATTCATTTCTCTTACCCATTTATCAAATGGAGAATGGCTTGATTTTTTATACAATTGCTTTAACTCCTTGTATATTTGAGTAATTAGACCCCTGTCAGAGTTTTTTGTTATAAAGATTTTTTCCTTTTTTCTGTTTCCCTTCTGATTTTGGCTACATTGTTTTTGTTTGTACAAAAGCTTTTTAGTTTGATATAATCAAAATCATTTATTTTACGTTTCGTAATTTTCTCTAACTCTTGCTTGGTTTTACAATCTTTCCTTCCCCAGAGACCTGACAAGTAAACTATTCTACATTCACTTAACTTATTTATAGTTTTCCTCTTTATATTCAAGTCATTCATCCATTCTGAATTTTCTTGATGTAGGGTGTGAGATGTTGATCTAAACCTAATCTCTCCCATATTATTTTCCAAATTTCACAACAGTTTTTGTCAAATAGTGGATTTTTGTCCCAAAAGTTGGGCTCTTTGTGTTTATCATACTCTATCTTGCTGACGTCACTTACCCCAAGTCTATTCCATTGATCCTCCCTTCTGTCTCTTAGCCAGTACCATATTGTTTTGATGACCTCTGCTTTATAGTATAGTTTAATATCTGGTACAGCTAGGCCCCCTTCCTTCACATTTTTTTCATTATTTCCCTTGATATACTTGATCATTTGTTATTCCAGATGAACTTTGTTATAGTTTTTCCTAATTCGGTAAAAAATTTTTTTTGGTAGTTTGATAGGTATGGAGCTAAATAGGTAAATTAATTTGGGTAGAATGGTCATTTTTAATATGTTAGTTCCTCCTACCCATGAGCAATCAATGTTTTTCCAATTGTTTAGGTCTAGTTTTAATTGTATGGAAAGTGCTTTGTAGTTGTTTTCATATAATTCCTGTGTTTGTTTTGGTAAATAGATTCCCAAGTATGTTATATTGTCTAAGATGATTTTAAATGGTGTTTCTATTTCTACCTCTTACTGCTGTGATGCGTTGGAAATATATAGAAATTCTGATGATTTGTGTGCATTTATTTTGTATCCTGCAACTTTGCTTAAGTTGTTGATTATTTCTACAAGCCTCTTAGTTGATTCTCTAGGAATTTTTAAGTAGACTATCATATCATCTGCAAAGAGTGATAGCTTAGTCTCTTCATTGCCATTTTGATACCTTCAATTTCTTTTTCTTCTCTGATTGCTACTACTAGTGTTTCTAGTACAATGTTAAATAATAGAGGTGATAATGGGCATCCTTATTTCACTCCTGATCTTATTGGAAATGTTTCTAATTTATCCCGATTGCCTATGATGCTTGTTGATAGTTTTAGGTTTATACTGTTTATTATATTTAGGAAAGTCCTCCTATTCTTATTCTTTCCAGGGTTTTCAATAGGAATGGGTGCTGTATTTCATCAAAGGCTTTTTCAGCATCAATGGAGATAGTCATGTGATTTTTTGTTTGTTAGATTATTGATATGGTCAATTATGTGGACAGTTTGCCTAATGTTGAACCATCCTTGCATTCCTGGTATAAATCCCACCTGATCATGGTGGATGATCCTGTTGATCACTTGCTGGAGTCTCTTTACTAGTATTCTATTTAAGATTTTTGCATCTATGTTCATTAGGGAGATTGGTCTCTGGTTTTCTTTCTCTGTTTTTGATCTACCTGGCTTTGGAATCAGTAAAATATTTGTGTCATAAAAGGAATTTGGTAGGACTCCTTCTTTGTTTATTATATTAGATAATTTGTATAGAATTGGGCTTAGTTGCTCTTTGAATGTCTGATAGAATTCACTACTGTATCCATCAGGCCCTGGTGATTTTTTCTTAAGAAGTTCTTTGATGGCTTGTTCAATTTCTTTTTCTGATATAGGATTATTTAGGTATTCTATTTCTTATGCTGTTAATCTAGACAATTTGTATTTTTGTAAATATTAATCCAAATCTCCTAGATTGCTATATTTATTGCCACATTATAGGGCAAAATTGTTTTTAATGATTGCCTTAATTTCCCCTCATTAGAGGTGAGGTCTCCCTTTTCGCCTTTGATACTATCAATTTGGTTTTCTTCTTTCCTTTTTTATTAGATTGACCAGTAATTTGTCTATTTTATCTGTTCTTTCAAAATACCAACTTCTAGTCTTATTTATTAATTCAATAGTTCTTTTACTTTCGATTTTATTAATTTCTCCCTTGATTTTTAGTATTTCTGATTTTGTTTTCATCTGGGGATCTTTAATTTGCTTGCTTTCTAATTTTTTTAAGTTGTATGCCCAATTCATTAATGTCTTCCCTCCCTAATTTGTTAATATATGCACTCAAGGATATAAATTTCTCCCTGAGTACTGCCTTAGCTGCATCCCACAGAGTTTGGTACGCTGTCTCATCATTGTCATTGTCTTCAATGAAATTGTTGATTGTTTCTATGATTTCTTCTTTAGCTGGTTTTGGAGAATCATATTATTTAATTTCCAATTAGTTTTTGATTTTCCTGTCCAGGTGCCCTTACTAATTATTATTTTTATCTCATTATGGTCTGAGAAGGTTACATTAATTATTTTTGCTCTTTTGCATTTGTTTGCAATGTTTCTATTCCCTATTACATGGTCAATCTTTGTGAATGTACCATGTGCAGCTGAAAAGAAGGTGTTTTCCTTTTTGTCCCTATTTATTTTTCTCCACATATCTATTAAACCTAATTTTTCTAGGACTTCATTCATCTCTCTTACCTCTTTCTTATTTATTTTTTGGTTTGATTTATCTAGATCTGAAAGAGGAATATTTAGATCT
>NC_058135.1:85593508-85636049 GCF_016433145.1 Gracilinanus agilis
GCCAGTAACCATTGTCCCCTCCCTTGATTTACTTCCCTTTCTATCCCCTCCCTTATTATTCCCCTATTTTTATTTTTAAAGCCTAATGAATTTCCTCCCCCTTCTTCTTCCCTCCCTTTTTTGACCTCCCCACTCCCCTGCTCCCCTTGGTTTATCCCTTCTGACTTTCTCAGTAGGGTAAGATAGAGTTTTATATCCCAATGGATAAAGCTACTCTTCCCTCTGAGGGTTAATTACACTGAGAGTATGGTTTAAATATTACCTCTTAATGTTCTCTTCCTCTCCTTCTCATAATAGTATTCATCAATTTCCCTTCCCATGCCCTCTTTTTGTGTAATAGAATATCCTATTTTTCTTATTCATTCAAGTTTCTCTTGGTGTCCTCTACTATTCACCCTCCTCTTTATCACATCCCCGTATCATCTTAGACCATTTAGTATTCCAACCCCTTCCTATGAATAATTCTTCTAATTACTATAATAGTGAATAGAGTTCCTTACAGAGAATTATACATAACATTTCTCCATAAAGGAATACAAATAATTAGATGTTATTGAAGCCCTTAAAGAGGCAAATTAAAAAAAAGTTTTCTTTATTTCACCTCTGTTTCTCATTTACCTTTTCATGTTTCTCTTGATTTTTGCTGTTGGATATCGAACTTTCTTCTTAGTCCTGGTCTTTTCTGTGCAAATACTTGGAAATCTTCTATCTTGTTGGATGCCCAAACTTTCCCCTGGAAGTATATAGTTAGTTTTGATGGGTATGTGATCCTTGGTTGTAGACCCAGTTTTCTTGCCTTTCTGAATATCATATTCCAAACCTTAAGGTCTTGTAGTGTGGAGGCTGCCAGATCCTGTGTGATCCAGATTGATGCTCCTTGATATCTGAATTATCTCTTTCTGGCTTCATGTAAATTTTTTTCTTTTACTTGGAAGCTTTTGACTTTGGTTATTATATTCGTGGGTGTTGTCTTTTCAGAGTCTAGTGTAGAGGGTGATTATTAATGTGCCCTGAGGCTTGAGCTGTCCCAGCTGCCAACAGAGGTTGAAGGTGAAAGTGAAGGTGTGGAGTCTGAAGGTAATTACCCTCCATAGTCCTCTCTACTCCTTTCTGGTAGCTCTGTCCCTGCTAGCTGTCCAGTCAGAGCCCTGAGTTTCCCATGGTGGTACCAAGGTACTCTGTCACAGTTTCAGTCTTCACCATGGAAACCCAGTAAGTCAGATTCCTATCTCAAGCTTCAGTGCAATAGGTGGTGGAGGAGTGTTGGATCTTTCCCTAGTATCCAAGAATTTGACTTTATCTGTGTACCTTTCAGCTTGGATCAGCAGGAGCGACCCATGGCTCTGTCCTACTATGAAGCCTAGCTCCCTTTCCACTCTTTACCCTTGCTCTTCTGGTTTTCTGCCATTTCTGTGAGACTGAGCCCCTATGTCCTCTAGAGATTTCTTCTCTGCACTATTAATAAATTTGATTAAGCTAGTTGAGCTGATTCCCCAGAGCTGAATTTGCCCTGAGGCCAAAACTTCCAAAGGCAGATGCTTATGATGTGGGAATGGTGGCTGAAGGCTATGACCAGCCTGCCCTCTTCTCCACTTCTCTCTTCCAGCTCCCTCCTTGCCAGCTGTGGTCAGAGCCTTGAGCTTCATGTAGCTATGGTAGCAAGGTACTCTGTTCCAGTCTGAGCACCAACCACCTGAGTCTGAGCACAGTAGGTAGGGGAAAGACCCTGGGACCTTATTTCTTTTTTTCCCTTAAACCAGAGGATTCATACTTCTCTGCATACATTTTAAATTGTATCAAGCATGAGGATCCCACAGCTCTGTGTTTTTGTTTGATTTGGTTTTCTATCTCCCTTTAAGTGCTTGGTTTTTGATTAGTGAGGAACAGTTTTCACAGAGGAATCAACTTTGCTGCTTCTAAGCCACCATCTTGGCTCCTCCCCATTTCTAGAATTAAATAAACATTCTTCATACAGGTACTATGCACCTTCAAACCCCACCTATGGATCAACTTGCCTTATCAGCCCAATTTCGCAATATTCATTCATTGTATGTCCCAACTAAGAAGCTATCCAATAAGTTCCATAGTTCATATAGTTCATATCCTGCCTCAATGTTCTTACGTAAAGTTACTACAGTCTTGGAATATATTCCTGCTTTATCTCTGCCCTTAATTCATTCATTTTATTAGCATTTATGAAGTGTCTAAAACATGTCAGTCACTATGATAAGTATTGGGGATTCTATACCTGCCCTTAAGGAGTCTCTTAGAATATTTATCTTTCTTTATAGTTTTTCTCAGTTGCCACCCCCTTCAGTGAAACTTTGCTCCTTAATTTTTAGTACATATATTTTTCAAAGAACTTTGTATTTATTTATCCATGTACAATCCATTTTCTAGTCTCCCAGTAGAATGACTATTTCCTTTTGTCTTTGTATTCTCACTGCTTTGCCCATAGCAGTAGTTTAATAAATGGTTGTTTAATTGAATTGAACCCAAAAGAATGAATCACAAACCAGTAGGGGAGACATTTTTGACAGCAATTGTTTTCAGTACCTTTTAAATCACACTATGTAGGTATACTGCCTATTGCACCTGAAGTACAAATATGACTCTGGAGGCAGAATTTTCTATAAAAAGCACAAAATGTCCATTAAAAAGGTTTTCCTAATTTGTGGTATTAGCTCTATTCAGAAAGATTTTATATGCATCTGCACAATAGGGAATATGGAGTTTTTATATTCTATGTAGGGAATTAAAAGCTCCCAATGGGAATATGATTGGGCATAACTCCTGGAAAGACAGCAGAGGAATATCTCCATCATTACTATGAAATTTAAATATATCTCTGTTGCAAAGTATATATGTTTTTCTAGAGGTTCCAACATGTATCCTGGAGAAATAAATTTATCCTGGATTATTCCTTTATAATAGATTTAAAAAATCAAGTAATTTTAGACCTGAAAATTACATCTTTAATGCTTTGAGAATTGAGTAAATTAGTAATTATCAGCAACTTAGTACATAAAGACCTCTTTTTCACGTCAAAGCCCTTATGGCTTGTCATTAAAAAAAGAAAAAAACTTAAACCTTCACCTTCCTTCTTAGAATTAATTCTCTGCTCAAGTTTCAAGATAGAAAAGCAGTAAGGGTTAGATAATTGGAGTAAAATGACTTGACTAGAATCATACAGCAAGGAATTATCTGGTGCCAAACTTGAACCCAACACCTTTCATCACCAGGCCTGGGTCTCTATCCACTGAGCCACTTAGTTACCCCTGGACTATCATTTAATAGCACCTATAGCATCAATTGAGAAATATGTATGCTCTGTGATTTCATCAGCTTGAGAATCTCTCACTGTGACATCTTAGTCTACCAATACAATCATAAGCCAACTGTGCCTTAGTAGATAAGGTCTAGGGAAGAGCCTCAACCAGTTAGTTTTGGACACTTTGGCAGTATGGTGAAGTCCAAGAATCCTTCTTCAGATCTTTATAAGTGCCTAAAATGAAATATGCATGAGAGCAAAAGAAACTAATTAGAGTGAAATATGATTAACAAAATGTTTTTTGAAAAGAAGTTCACAGATTCCAAATTAATTCCTGTCATAGGGACTTGCTCAAAGCCCATTATAACACTTTAAATCAATTAATAAATGTTTATTAAACACCTACTATGTTCCAGGAACTGGGGTAAGTACTAGAGATGCCAGAAGAGGCAATAAAAGTCTCTGACATTAGGAAGTTTACAAGTAAAAATAAAGCTATAAATAAACAAATAGGAAATAATTAACGAAGGCAAGGAATTGTAATTCAGAAGTATTGGGAAAATCTAGTAGATTCTGGAATTTTAATTGTTACCTAAAGAAACATAGGGGAGTCACTAGTCAGAGCAGAAGAAGGAGAGTATTCCAGGAATGGGGGATTGATAGTCAAAATGCAGAATCCAGAAATGGCATGTCATCTCTATGGAATACAAGGATAATAATGCCAATGGATTAAAGAGTAAATGGCATGGAGAAGAGTATTTAAAAAATGGAAAGGTAGGAGGAAGTTAGGTTATGAATGGCTTTGAATGTCAAACAGATCATTTTGAATTTGATTATGGAAGTCACTGCAATCTTTTGAGAAGGAACATTACTGAATCTATGTTTTAAGAAAATCATTATACTAGTGAAATGGAGGAAGGATTTGAGTGAGAAGAGATGTAGCAGGCAGACTCACTAGCAGCAAAAGAGTCTGAGAAGGAGTAGACAGTTAAGTAGGAGGAGAACCAGGAAATATTAGTGTTCCAAAAACCTAAGGAAAAGAGAGAATTTCAAAGAAAGCAATTAACAGTGTCAAAGGCTATAGAAATGTCAAGAATAATGGAAACTGAATTAAGACCACAGAATTTATCAACAAAGGTCATTAGTATATTTGAAAAAGAGCAGTTTTGGTATAATGATCCCAATCTCTCTCCCTCCCTCCTTCACTCTCTCTGTCTCTCTGTCTCTCTGTCTCTCTGCCTCTGCCTCTCCTTATGGGATGTATTGCCCATTAGGAGATGGAAGTGTCATGACACAGGAACCAAAATATTCTTATCTGAGGAATCTAGCTATGAGGTAGCAGCAGAAAGTGGTTGATTCTCTGAGAAACTGGAAGACAAGACAGTAGGCCTATCCCTTAGCAGCCTTTCTCTCAGGGAATATGCTGTACCCAGTAAGAGATAGGAGGCTTGAAGTGCCAGCACTATATGAAGAATGTGAAGTCTTTTCACCTAAGGAGGCTGGCTGTGAGGCAGAAGTATTAGATACCCTGTCACAAATTCTGAGGTCTTCTCACCAAAGAAAGCATGCTATGAGGTGGCAGCAGAAGGTGATAGACTGTCTGTATTTGACATTATCTGCTAAGTATCAGAGGTAAGATTTGAGCTTGGGTTTTCCTGACTCTGAGTACTGTCTACAATACACCATTTTGCCTCTGTGAAAATCTTTATTGGATACTTATCATTACTGTGGTAAACAATAACAAACACAGAGTATTAATATGTTTCATTTGTGAAGTAAACAGAAGGAAATGACAGACACATAATTCTAATACACAGCTATATATATATAAGATCATTAGAGAGATATAAAGTGACGTGAGAAGTTCATATTAGCTAAGTGAATTATAGAAGACTGCGCGAAGGAGACGATGCAGTGCAACATTAAAGAAGTGCTAGATATTCAAAAAGAAGGATGGAGGGAGGCCATATTCCAAGCATAGATGGCAGCATCACTAGTCTTTTTATAACTCTCTGCTCACATTCTCTGTTAGATAAAGACATGTCTTTCAGAAAGACTTGACTAATTCCTCCATACACCCTTCTCTATCTTCTGGCTAGTATCTCCTGAAGTTTTTAAATAATGGATTATAAGATATTTGAATTGCTTGAAAGAAGGAAAGAAATATCTCATAAGTATTGACCAGAATATTCTGGGAAATATCTATCTCAATATAAATTAAAATAAAAATTTATTGAATTCAGTGAAAGACAAATATGTTTGAAAATATGTTAGAAAATGAGGGTATAATTCTTATAATTAATCATAAAAGCCTAAAGATGGGAGGTCCTAGGTTCAAATCTGGCCTCTGACACTTCCCAGATGTGTGATCCTGGGCAAGTCACTTGACCTCCATTGCCCACCTTTACCACTCTTCTACCTATGAGCCAATACACATAAATTAAGGGTTTAAAAATTATCATAAAAATATGGATTTATAAGAATTAATTTTTTATAAGATTATATATAATCAATTCTTATTATAAATGATTATATATATATATATGTATATATAAAATAAATAAAAAGAGAAAAGCGGAATGGAAAAAGATTCGATAAAGAGAAGGAAGGAGAGAGAGAATGTTCCATCTTAGTCCTTCTTTTCCCCTTGGAAAGTTTCTGTCAACTATTGCTTACTTGGAAAAGAGAAAACTCAAGACTAGAGAAAGAAAGTTCCTTCAAGCATCCAAGTATTCTTGAATATTCCCTATTACTCTTGTCCAAAAGTCACCTATAGCTGCTATCTTCCTATTTAACTATATTGCCTCTAGAAAAACCATATCATACCTATATTTTAGGCACTCAATTTTAGGTCTCAGGGCCAAGAGAAGAAATTTCCTTTTTAAGTGACAAGTAGGTTTTGAATTTAAGAACTTGCTGTCCAGACCAAAATATCCCTCTTTGCAAATAATATGATGGTCTGCTTAAAGAATTCCAGAGAATCAACTAAAAATCTAGTGGAAATAATCAACAACTTTAGCAAAGTTGCAGGATACAAAATAAACCTACATAAATCAACATATTTCCAACACATCCCAGCAGCAAGAGTTAGAAAGAGAAATGTCATTTAAAGTCACCCTAGACAAAATAAAATATTTAAAACTCTATCTGCCAAGATATATACAGGGATTATATGAACACAACTACAAAACACTTTCCACACAATTAAAAATAGATCTAAACAATTGGAAAAACATTAATTTGCCATGGGTAGGATGAGCTAACATAATAAAAATGACCATCCTATCCAAATTAATCTATTTATTTAGTGCCATACCTATCAAACTACCAAAAAACTTTTTTACTGAATTAGAAAAAAAACTATCACAAAGATCATTTGGAAGAACAAAAGATCAAGAATATCAAAGGAAATAATGATAAAAATAGAAGGAAGGTGGCCTAGCAGTACCAGATCTTAAACTGTACTATAAAGTAGTAGTCATCAAAACAATATGGTACTGTCTAAGAGACAGAAGGGTGGATCACTTGGAATAGACTTGGGGTAAGTGACATCAGCAAAACAGTGTATGATAAACACAAAGAGCCTAACTTTTGGGACAAAAATCCACTATTTGACAAAAACTGCTAGGAAAACTGGAAAAGAATATGGGAGAGATTAGGTTTAGATCAACATCTCACACCCTACACCAAGATAAATTCAGAATCGGTGCATGACTTGAATATAAAGAGAGAAACTATAAATAAAGTGAACACAGAATAGTATACTTGTCAGATCTCTGGGAAAGGAAAGATTTTAAAACCAAGCAAGAGTTAGAGAAAATTACAAAATGTAAATTTAATGGTTTTGATTATATTAAACTAAAAAGCTTTTGTACAAACAAAAACAATGAAGTCAAAATCAGAAGGGAAACAACAAATTGGGAAAAAATCTTTATAAGGAAAAACTCTGACAGGGGTCTAATTACTCAAATATACAAGGAGTTAAAGCAAATGTATAAAAAATCAAGCCATTCCCCAATTGATAAATGGACAAGAGACATGAATAGGCAATTTTCAGGTAAAGAAATCAAAAGTATCAATAAGCACATGAGAAAGTGTTCCAAATCTCTAATAATTAGAGAAATGCAAATCAAAACAACTCTGAGGTATCACCTCACACCTAGCAGATTGTCTAAAATGAGAGCAGGGAAGAATAATGAATGTTGGAGGGGATGTGGCAAAATTGGGACATTAATGCATTGCTGTTGGAGTTGTGAATTGATCCAACCATTCTGGATGGCAATTTGGAACTATGCCCAAAGAGCTCTAAGAGACTGCCTGCCCATTGATCCAGCCATTCCTCTGCTGCGTTTATACTCCAAAGAGATAATAAGGAAAAAGACTTGTACAAAAATATTTATAGCTGAGCTCTTTATGGTAGCAAAAAAGCTGGAAAACAAGGGTATGCCCTTAAATTGGGGAATGGCTGAACAAATTTTGGTATCTGTTGGTGATGGGATACTATTGTGTTTTGTTATTGTGTTTTGTTTTTGTTTTTTTAATAGTTTGCAGTAAGTCTTTTTTAAATTTTTTTTGATAGAATACTATTGTGCTGAAAGGAATAATGAACTGGAGGAATGTGAACTGGAATGACCTCCAGAAATTGATGCAGAGTGAAAGAAGGAGAACCAGGAGAACNGAACTGGAATGACCTCCAGAAATTGATGCAGAGTGAAAGAAGGAGAACCAGGAGAACATTATATACAGAGATGGATAAACTGTGGTAAAATCAAATGTAATGGACTTCTCTACTAGCAACAATGCAATGATTCAGGACAACAATGAAAGACTATGAGAAATAATGCTATCCACAGTCAGAGCAAGAACTGTGGGAGTAGAAACACAGAAGAAAAACAATTGCCTGATCACATGGGATGATGGTGATATAATTAGGGATATTGACTCAAAATGGGCACCCTAGCAAAATATCAGTAGTATGGAAATAAAACCCAGTGGATTTGTGAGTTGGCTATGGGAGAGGGTGGAAGGATGTGAGGGATAGAACATAAATCCTATAACCATGGAAAAATGCTCTAAATTAATTAATTAATTAGTTAATTAATTAATTAAAAATTTAAAAAAGCTGTTGCTCAATAACAGAGCCTTATAATCTAATGGAAGAGAAAGCAAACAAATACATGTGTACAAGCAAATTATTTAAGAGAAATAAGAAATAACAGAAGCAAGTCCCTAGAGTTCAATGATATTGAGAATGACTTCCTATAGAATTTGTTGAGATTTAAAGAAAATGAGGTAAGCCAGCAGATGGAGAAGAGGAGGGAGAGCATTTCAGGCACAGAGGGACAGTCAGAGAAAATGACCTGTGATGTGCTTTATTCATGAAACAGGAAGGAGGACAATGTCACTAAATTAACAAGTATGTGAGGATTAAGGTATAAGAAGATTGGAAAAAGTAAAAAGAGAAGCCTCAAGTGAAGAAACTAACTATATTAATTCAGGTTGGAAATGTCTTATCCTTAAAGACTTGCCTAGAAAACTCAGAAATTATAATTTGCTCAGACTTGCATAGTTTGTTGTGTCAGGAGTTGGACTTAATGACTTATTCCTCCAGACTTTTGAGCTTCCTTTTATCATAATAAACTGGATCATAATAAGCAATGAATATTAATTGATTAAGTGGTTAATGTAGTTATAGCTCTTCCTCTTATATTTTGAAAGTATATATTCTTTTAAATATTAGACATTTCATTCACCTCTGAGAATTTGTTTTTACTAGTTTCTTCTTATCATTCAAGTCTGTTAAGTTCTTTAGGACTTAATCTTGTAATATTATTTGTTTGTTTATTTGTTACATCAAGATATTTGGTTAACTCCATCTCTTTGTGTCCTCCCTATATTAAAAGAGGTAAAATTTGGCAAAATGATGTATGTGTGTTTAAAATTATGTCATACTTATTTCTATTTGTCAGTTCATTCTCTGGAAGTGGATATACATAGGTTATTCTTCACACAATATTTTTTTTTGTTTCTGTATAAGACTTCCCCTTACTTTTACTCTTTTCACATTTCATAATTTCATGTAGATCTATCCATGGTTCTTTTTCCCAAAATGACCCATTCGTCATTTGTTACAAAGCAGAAATATTTCCTCAGAATCATATGCCCCAATTTGTTTTAGCAGTTCTTGATAGGCATCCCTTCAGTTTCCAGTTCTTTGCCACCATAAGAACTGCTCTATATACTTCAGAATATATAGATTCTTTTTTTTTCACTCATCATCTTAGGAAATAATCCTTATAGATGTATTGCTGGATGAGAGGTACATATAGTTTTGTAACGCTAAGCATAACTCCAGATTGTCCTCCAAAACAATTGAATCAGTTCACAGTTCCACCAACAATGTATAATATCCCATTTTCCCACATCCTATCCAACGTGCCATTTTGCTCTTTTATCATCTCAACCAATATGATAGGTATGAGATATCTTAGAGTTGTTTTGATTTTCATTTCCCTAGTCATTAATCATTCAAAACATTTTTCATATAATTGTATATGCTTCATCTAAAGCTCTCTGTTCATATCTTTAGAACATTTATTTAGATCTTAATCAAGTTAGATATTTGTTCAGTGATTACAGCAATGCCTGGTACATAGAAGGCACTATATAAATACTTATTCTCTTCCCTTCCTTCTCCCTTTGCTTCCCTTTTTGGAATCTCCCTCACCCATAATCGTATCTATCCATCAATCATATGAATTGATAATTCTACTGAACGATTCCTAGAAAATAAGATTTAAATTTTCAGATATAGTTTATACTCTCAATATCTAGATCCAAGGTACTTCCAGTCCTTTCCTATTTGGATTTGGTCACATTCATATCTCCATTTTTTCTACTGTCCTCTTAGATCTGTTTGGTTTTTCTTTCTTCCCTTATTTTTTTCCTTAATAATAACCTTTCCCTCCCTCCCAAATACGTGTACCACTCAGAGCAGCTCAGTTGCTTCAGGAAATATTTTTTGCTCTCTGGAGCTAAAAATGAAGCCTTTTTCTGCATCAGCTTTAGAAATGGGCATAAGATAGGGACCCTCTATATATTGCTTCAGATTTTAGCCATCTCTATGTTTGAGTTTCTGCTTTTGAATTCAATAGACTGAGTATGTTAAATCACATAGAATTAGAAACAGCTATTGGTACAGTGGATAGAGTGTTAAATTGGAGGTCAGGAAAAACTGATTATTAGTTCTATGACATTGGGCAAGTTCCTTAATCAATGTCTGCCTCAATTTCCTCTTTTGTAAAATATGCATATCAATAATATCTATCTCCCAGGGTTGCTGTGATAATGAAAAGTGTTTCTATAGAACTTTGCAAAGTTCTAAATAAATGTAGACTATATATCAACTACAAATAAGTATTATATAGAGATTATCCTTTAAAATTAGGTGCAAATGTAAGATACACCCAAGAAAGCATTTTTTTTTCCTTTGCAGAAGAATTTAAGACTAGTTTGAAGAGCCAATGTTCTTATCCTTAGTTACTGTTGTACCTTGTGCTATTATTAGCATCATTGTATTTAATTTAGTATAGAATCAAAAAAGAAGAATTTTAAATTTATCTTTAGACATTAGACTTATTATTGAAGGAATGTAATGGCAGTTTTTCCTAAAAAGTTCAATAAAGTTGATGTGATTATTTTTTTGGCAAGAAGATAATTTATTCAAACTAAATTCACAATATTAGTTACTCCTAAATGTGAAGAAGGAAAAACTATGTTTTTATCTAATGAAAGACACTGTGAGATTCAATTTTCCCAACAGAGTTGCAATTATATTAATAACAAAGGGAACTATTACTTAAGAGAGACATTTTCACCTTTGTTAAATAGCTTATAATAGTTCTATGAAAATAAGATTCTGTAGAAACATTTTATTCTGTTAGTAAATTGGGACAAAAATTAAAGTATTAAAAAATGCCTGTGAATAACTTAAAACATTTCATCAGTTCTAATGCCTAAGCCTGACTTTTCAGATTCATCGACATTGTGTGCTTGCTCAATTAAAGTAAATAAAAAAATAAATGAGTAAGTAAAATATAGACCTCGCATCCCTCCAAACAGTTTCATGCCCTTTTTTATATGCATTACTAAATGCAGAGAATTACATTTCAAAGTCACTCCTATAACCTAGCCCAGTGGCATTCAGGCAAGTTTCTATATTCAGAAAAATGAAAAATAAAAAGGCGTTATCTGATTAAAATTTGAAATGTCATTAAACTGCATGTTCGCCAGACGGGGGACTATGTTCTATCATGCAAATATGATTGCCTTTCCCCATGTTCAGAAGCTGTGGCAGCTGAAATATTGACCTAGTATTAAATAGGCTGGAGGGGAATAGAGGAGAAGGAATATTGGTTAGAGACTTTCAAACCAAGAGTATTTAAAAGAAATTGAAAAACCATAGAAGTCTAGAATTGAACTTTTATGTAGAACACAAATGTTGGAGAGGTCTAATTATATGCAACTTTGTTCTGAGAAATTTCAAAAGCCACTTGTATAGCTGTAGCAGCGCATCCACTCACTATTTCTCCCCCCAATGGAATGAATTCCTGGGACAATGGTGAAATTATTTGAAGAGATACAATAGCTCACATTCTTGTAGTTTTGTCAAATAGAGGAAATTCCATGCAAAAAGGTGGGAAAAATGGTATTTCTCATCAAAAGAATCTAGATTCAGATTTTGAATTTTGCCCAGGGCATAGATTCTTAACTTGAAATCCATGAACGTAAAAAAAAACAGATAGTTTTGTTTGAATATAATTGATTTCTTTATAATCATGTGTATTTTATACAATGTACTTAAGAAAAGGACACTTCAAAAAGGCTCATAGTTTTTTTCCACTGTCAAAGTAGTTCATCATGCACACACATACACAAACACAAAACACTAAGAATCCTTCCTCTAGAGAAAGCAAAGGAATCAGAGAAATAATTCTAAGAACTAGAGAAATCGACAGAACCAATCACTGATGTCAAAACCAACCATTTTTGTGATTAAGGATATTCTCAATACATCTCTTAAAATCTCTAACTTTTTTCATGACCCAGATCATGTACAACTTCTTAGGGTTAGCTTTTCCTGATCATCTCACATGATTGTATGAAAGACTATTTGTGTGTGTGTGTGTGTGTGTGTGTGTGTGTGTTGCTACAATATTTTTGCACTTAAGTGCCTATAAAATGATTGTTGAAACGACTTATATTGCATTAAATTACATTAACTTGAAAGATTTTTTTCTGGAAAACACAAGAATATTCAACATAGAACTCCCCCCCAAAAGCATTTGCTGCCCACTCATTTTGTAAGGTTTCCTTAAGCAGAAGACACTTGTAACTGCTAAACATTAGGCAAAACAGAAAATGTACTTTGGAAACAAAGGGATAGAATCCACAGGAATATTTTTGCTTTTGTTATTACACTTTGGAACAAGACTGAATTGGGTGAGAGGAGCTTGTATAATTGCTTCCCTGGAATTTGATGGGCCCTAAGGTGCAAAGATTCTATATCTGCTCCCTGAAAGCCAAAGGATGCCCCTCCTAATCCCCCCTTGACTAACTAATTCTAAGAAGTTTTCTATATATCTTAATCCCACTGATATTTATTTTCTCTCTATAATTTTCCTTCCACTGGATCCCATTTTTGAAAAGTCCTGTCAATTGTTATTTAAATAAATGTATTAATCATTATTTGTTGACTAAATTTGGGGAAAGTATTTGTATTTCTATAAGGAACAATAGAATCCTAAGTAATAAATATATAATGATGAAAATTGCAGGCTCTGTAATTGAAAAGAATATATATTTCATGAGAGCAAAAATTGTTTTGTCAAAATTTTATCCTTCAATGCTTAGCATCCTTTTCTTCCTACAAGAGGCTCCTAATAGAATTTTTTAAATTTATTTCATTTTTAAAAATGTTTCCATGTTTCCATGATTTATTTTCCTTCCCTCCCCTCTTCCCTCCCCTCTCCCAGAACTAATAAACAATTACACAAGGTTGTATTAATGTTATCACTTGATACCTATGTCCTTATTATTCATTGGGGAATGGCTTGATTTTTTGTTCAATTTGCTTAGCTACTTATAGATTTGAGAAATTAGACCTTTGTCAGGGATTTTTGTTATTTTTCCCCAGGTTGTTGCTTCCCTTCTAATTTTGGTTGTATTGGTTTTATTTGTACAGAATTTTTTTAATTTAATATAATCAGAATTATTCATTATATGTTTTGTAGTGTTCTTTTCTCCTACTTGATCATAAATTCCTTCCTTTCCGAATAAATTTGAGGAGTATATTATTATATGTTCACCTAATTTGTTTAAGATTTCCCCCTTTATATTTAAGACTTTTACCCATTCTGAATTAACCCTTATCTAGGGTGTGAGATGGTGATCTAAACCTAATTTCTTCCATGCTTTCCAATTTTCTCAGCAGTTTTTGGCAAAAAGTAAGTTCTTGTCCCAAAAGCTGGGATCTTTGAGTTTATTGAAAACTATCTTGCTACTGTTATTTACCCCATGTCTATTCCATTGATCCACCATTTTATCTCTAAGCTACTACCATATTACATTGATAGCTAATAGAATTTTTAAAAATGAAAACAAAACACAAATAAATAGTTACCTGTTAACCTAAGTCTGAGCTGAAAAGATTCTTTAGAGTTTGGAGCATAAATAATCTATATTAGCCGTATTCTGAAAAAGGCAATAAAATAATGGAATATATGTATATATATTTACGTAAAAATGTATGTTTATATGTATGTATGATTCCTTCTGAACTTTGAGTCCATCAGTTCTCTATCTGGTGGTGGATAGAGTTTTGTATAATGAATCTTTGGAGGTGTGGCAGATCACTATATTTATCAGAACATGAGTTTTTAACAGAATTAAAAAAAAATTTAAAAAAATAGTATACTATAGCAACATTTTGAAAGCAAAATGTGACTCCACTGGCCTTAGATCAATTGTGCCATTCACCTCTCCCTGTCATAAAAGCAATATTAAAAAAAAAGTTAAAACTGAAAAAAAATAGAAGAAAAGGGCAAAATATTTTATAAGAAAAACGATTGTCCTGGAAACGCAGATAAAGGAGAGATGTTTAAAGAATCACTGGACTACCAGAAAAGCACTTGCAAAAAAGCTCTTTAATATCATATTTTAAGAATAAGAGAAATCTTCCTCAATGTCTTGGAGGATAAGAGCGAAGAAGAAACTGAAACAATCCTCTTGTCATCTTCTGAAAGAAACACTAAAATGCAACCTCTCAGGCATATTATAGACAAAATTTAGAGGTTCATGGTCAAAGAAAACAAAATAAAACAGCAACAAAAAGAGCAATGATTTAAAAGAAAGAATTCAAGGACTATGTTGTCACATATGGGATCACATGAGAAAGGATCAGAAATTAAAAAAAATAATAATGTTCCAGAAGGCAATGTATCTAGACTTATAATCAAGAATAACCTGTACTGCAAAACTACATTTTGCTAAAAGTTATCAGAAACTATGACAAAAATCATTACTGACAATAATTATAAATGTGGTAATAAGGATCATACTATTGTATATACTTTGATAGATATTCACAAAATATCCAGTTTCCCTTCTTAAGGCTCAGTGCATAAATTGATCTGGAGATCCTTCTTATAAAAATTATAACTTTTCTTTATATAATAAAGTTTTGAGGATAATGAGGATACATAAAAGGTTCTTTAACACTAAAGAGAGCTAAATAAATCCAACACACCACTTTTGTCACAAAACAAATTTCTTCTTGGTCTCAGGAATTCACCTGAGCTACACTATGGCTCCTTAACTCTTATTAAAATCCCCAAACTCTCTATGATAAACTAACTAAATCCTTATTTATCTATTACTTAAAATTGTCTCTAGATTAATGAAGACAGTGAGCCAAGATTACTAAATTCACTAAAACTGAATGTGGCTTTAGAAGTTTTTCTCATAGTCTAAGGCAAACACAATCTACTGGTCTTTCTTCTTCCAAAAAAAAAGTTGTTGCAGCAATAGTTATAAACTAATCTTCTTCCTGGTGTTTCCCACAGTGGGGAAAATGAGATCTAAGATATTTTCAAGAGTTTCTCTTCCTTTCACTTCACAAGCAGGGCTATGGTCAGAAAGAGAGCAGAGCAGTTAATCCTGTCACAGCCAGAGATTAACTATCACAGAACTCTTCCTGCCCTTCCTCCTTCAAATTCCAAGCCTTACACAGAATTCTTTCTGCCTCAGCCACTCTCCAGGAGAGTCTTTGAGACAACTTTCCAGATTCCTTGGTTTATCAAAACCTTATTAATATATATTCCTAATTTCATCTCTATAGAAGAATGTAAGTGAGTGTGTGTATGTATGTGTATAAAGTGTAAGACTTAGGATAAGAATGCAATGAGCAACCATGATTCTTTTTTCCCTCTTTTTATTATTTAGAATATTTTTCCATGAATATGTGATTCATGACATCCTCCCAACCCAACTGTTCCTACCCCCTCCGGAAGCTGATAAGCAGTTCCACTGGGTTATGCATGTATCATTGTTCAAAACCTATTTCCATGTTATTCATATTTGCGGTAGAGTGATCCTTTAACATCAAAACCCTAATCATATCTCTATTGAGCTACGTGACCGATCATATATTTTCCTACTGCATTTCTGTTTCCACAGTTCTTTCTCTGGATGTGGATAGTGTTCTTTCTCATAAGTTCCTCTGAGAGTTTGTCCTGGGTCATTGCATTGCTGCTAGTAGAGAAGTCTATTACATTCGATTATGGTATAATGTATTAGTCTCTATGTATAATGTTCTCCTGGTTCTGCTCCTTTCACTCTGGATCAATTCCTGGAAATCTTTCCAGGTCACATGGAATTCCTCCAGTTCATTATTCCTTTCAGCACAATGATATTCCATCACCAATACATACCACAATTTTGGACACCCCCACATTTTCCAATTTTTTGCTACCACAAAGAGCGAGGCTAAGAACATTTTTGTACAAGTCTTTTTCCTTATCTCTTTGAGGTACAAACCCAGCAGTGGTATAGCTGTGTCAAAGGGTAGGCAGTCTTTTAAGTCCTTTGCACATAGTTCTGAATTGCCCTACAGTATAGCAACCGTAATTCTAAAAGATTCTCGTTGGAACATATTAGCCATCACTAAACAGAGAAGAGATAGACTCAGATTAAAGAATAAAACCTGGGATATTTTTTTCTTTATTTATTTTAGACAAGGATACTCTGGGAATTTGTTGTGTATCTATCTATATCTATCTATATCTATATACACATATATATATATATATTCACAATGGTCTTTATTTTTCTTTATTTCTTTGTGGTTAAAGAAGGAAAGGAGGAAGAAGAGAATTTGAAACTGAAATTGAAATAAAATAAAAAAAGAGCAAAATGGATATCATAATGTCTATTCCAAGCAAGGTAGTTATGGGGCTTAAATAAGATAATATGCAAAGCACTTTACACACTTAAAAGGTTTTATAAATGTCAGGAATCATTATCATTAGGATATAACTTGTTCTGATCTTTTTTGGTGTTCAGGCAGAAATAGTGTTATTGTCTTATATTTAATTTTTTAATATACTATTGTGCATGTAGATAAAAGTATTATTTATATTTCAATAAAATTATTAAGATGAATGTTAATTGATATTAGCTGTAGTAGTAAATATTAATATTCTCTTAAAAGTATTGTATTACTGTATAAATTTTCTTAAAAGCCACATGTTAATGACATCTTTAAATTTATAAATTTATATACTCAGAAGACCAGAAGTTTGAAACTGAATTATAAATACTCACATATTTCAAAACCTACCACCACTGTAACTATTTCCATCGGTATAGGGAATTTCTGGATTACATATCTAGTAATGTTGCACTTGAATCATATTTTATAGTCACTGAGTGGTTGCCTTTGGTCAATAACTGGTATTAGGGACAAATTGCTGTAGCAAAGATGCTTTATGTTGGGACTAGTATTTATCCACAATGCCACATTTCTTCTCACTTCCTTATAGATGATTAAAATAAAAGCATTCTTATAGATTTAAAAAATTATAATGCACATAACAAACAAACTGGGCCTTTCTTTATATGTGATAAAATAGAGAAAAAGTTTTACATGGAACTACAGATTTATATCTGTAGACATAAAAAGTATGTTCTAAATCACTTTTGATTAGAGAAATGCAAAGTAAAACAATTCTTATATACTATCTCACATCCATCAGATCAACCATTATGAGAGAAAAGAAAAGTGATAAATGTTGGAGGGGATGTGGGAAAATTGACATCCTAATGCATTGTTGGTGGAGTTGTCAGTAAAAGAATATCTCCATTGACAAATCATAGGTATCTGAAGTATTAAGGCATAGAAAATTTTGTAAAGAATATCACTATATCCTTAGTTTAAAGTATTTTTATCCATTTTAGAGAAAGATAAAATGGCATATTGGATAGGCACTTGACTATGGAGTCATAAGGACCTGGGTTCATATTCCACTTCTGACATATATTGGTTGTGTAATCTTGAGTATGTCACTTAAACTCTGAGGCCCTATATAATTCTCTAAAGTAATTTACATAGCACTTACTCAACTGCAATAGTAGAGGGACTTTTCTCATAGGGAGTCCTTATATCATGGATATAATAACCAAAATGCCAATATAAAAATTCATGCTAACATTTTAATGACCATAAACATTCCAAAGAGAGTTAATAGAACAATACAAAATGAGCCAGTCATTAATCCCCCGATCCATTTCAGTGATTTTCCCATAGTAGACATTTAATAAATGCCAATTCACTTGAAATTTTGTCTGAGCATAAGGTGCACTAAATTCATATTTTACTTTCTTAAGGCTCTCTAATTCCACAAGAGAGAAAAAAAATATTATCAACTTTCTAGCCAGGTCAAAAGAAATGTCAAATATTGTCTTAGTTGAAAGGCAGTTTCTTCTCCAATGCTAAAGGTAAAAGCTCAAATGTTCCACATAACATCTTGTGATGAAATATAAATATCCTCAAGGCTTAAATGAAAAAGTGACAATAGAGACAGGGCAGAGACAAAAACAAACTAAAACTAGACTTAAATAAAGAAAAAAAGCAGATACCAAAGTAAATGAAACCTTTGGATAAAAACGTCAAAATGATAGATTGAAAATCTTAGAGTAGCAGTTGCACATAAAATACAATCTGGGGTGTGATAATGAGATCAAATCTTCCTTGCCCATTTTTAGATTTAATCACCAAAGGTGAAAACATCTCCATTTAACCCACAACTTGGGTGGTCTGTAACCCACATGAGTTAGAATGAATGACAAATCAGAATTTACTGACTGCCTCCTGGGCAGTCCTAAGAAAAGTGTCCGTTATGATTAGACACAAAAACTAAGAGGAGTCCATAGGAAGTGATGCAAACGAGGCCCCTTTAAAAAGAGACCTTAGTCAGCTGATCTCTCTCTTCTGGTTTGTGAATGGGACCTGAAGGAGCTCTTCTGGGTCGTGACAGGACTGAAAGAGGTCTGAAGCTGGAGAGACTGTTCCACGTGGTAAGTGTTAAGACTGAATCTTCCTGAACTTCTCTTAAGGAACTTCCTTTTAATAGAGACTCTGTGACTGAAGCTTTTGCTTGGTTCACCTTCAAGGCTCTTTGGGCCTCTTCCTGGCCTTGGGATAAAGGCCAGATTTCCCTCAGCTGTGGATTAATTAGATCTACATGAATTGAACTAGGGGATCAGAGCAAATTACTTACTGTGTCAGATTGCTTATTCTATCTTATCCTCTCTCTTATTTCTTTATTTCTACTTCCTCTTCTCATTTGTAAATAAATTTCCATAAAAGTCATTTTAACTTCAAGTTAATCTTTAATTGAGAGCTGATAATTGTTCAATCCCCTGGTGGCCAACCTTTTAATATTTATTCAATCAAAGCCCCTTCTCCCCCTTACAGGGGAGAATTCAGATTTCTCTTCACAAACCTTAGTTTGAATTTACTTATGATAGGAATATTATTCATGAACAGATTTGCTGACAAACAGAATTTATGATTCAACATTCCTGCTTTTGAGAAAAAAACCTATTTTTTCCTTTTTTACTTTGAGATCTTCTATATACTTTTGCACATACTTTTTGTATGCGTGTATACGTATGCACATTCACACATATATGTCTATGTGTTATCTGATGAATTTGTAATCCTCTGTACATTTGAACTAAATAATTAGTCTTACCTATAGTATCTAAAATATTCTTCCTAGAAGACAAGTCTTTTGAGGATACTGAGGGGAAATAGAATAGTAAATGGTAGTAAGAATTAAATGAAACATTTGGACTCATTTCCAGATCTAGGAGGTTAGTTCAATCTTTGTCTTGTGAGAAAACATTAATTGCGGCAACTTGGAGAAAACTTTATTCCATAGTTTAAAGTTAGTCCTTCATGGCAGGAAAGCTAGATCACCTCTATCTTCTGCTTAGAAAACCTTGACTAAGGTCCTAGGTTATGCTGACTTGGATATCACCTGATCATATCCAAGGACCAATGCCAGGAGTTTTCTCACAATTATGCATTCAAGCAACACATATATATTATTTAAAAACTTGCCTCATACTGATTGGATATTGTTTTCATGTTCCTTTTACACATATTTGGGAAAGGTGGATTTTTTTTCAAATTTCAGGGAATGGCACCTTTTTGTTCTTCTTCCCCCAACATGGAAAATACCTAATCTTCCCTCCAATTTGAAATCAAATGACCTGATTTTATAAACTAGTTAATTGTTTTCCTTTAATTGATTTGTCTTACTTGATTATTTTTAATGTATAATTGTCTGTGTCATCCTATATTCAAGATCCAGTACCAAAAGCAAGAGGCCCTGGTCCTGGTTTGTTGAGCAATTGTCTTCTATTGCTTAATAAATGTATATACTTGGAAGCTCAAATATTGTTTCTTCAGTCACTTCATCTTTGAACCTCCATACTTATTTCATCTCTTCTCTGTTCCAAAGCCTTTGATAAACTATAGTTGACTCTATGACAAAATACAGACTCCTCATACTGGAACATATGACATTCCACAATCTAGCTCCAATTTATTTTCACAGTATTCAGTGACATTACTCCTGTTCACTTACTCTGAAAACTTCCCTATCTCCACTAAGTTCCCTCAAGATAATTTAAGTCCTCCAAGGGTAGTTTCTGTTTAATTGTTCACTCTGTTTCCTAAATATGTTTTAGAAACATGGAATATTCCAGCCTCAAAATTATGAAAATTATGTGTAATGTAAAGGTACATGGATTGGTGTGGATGACAAGTTATCAAATAAAAACATATAGATTAGTGGTGAGAGCAAGGAATAACTTACATCCCCAAAACTTCATTACTAAGTTTTCTCTATCAAGTAATCTGAGAAAGGCCTTCACAATATTAAATAATTTTCTTAAGGGACTCTTAACAGAGAACAATGACAAGAGTCACAGAGGATGGACATAGATGAATGCCTTATAATATAACTGAAAGGAATTCCACCATTAAAGAGATAAAAAATTCTCTGAATTAGTGGAGCAGCCAAAGTTGTTAGCACAGCGACTTGCATTTATAATAGTACCTCAATAATTATATTTAAATTTATGTGAAATTTAATTAAAATTAAAGAGGTAACATAGATAGAAAATTAAACACAATACCTACATAGTTATTATATTTTAAGCACACTTTCTCAGAGGTACACTGCTGAATCTTCCTTTTGGAGCTCCATAGGGTACCTAAGGGATTTGTGTTTTTCTCTAATGCCATCAATTAATTCAGATTTGATTCCCCCATTGTTAGCCAGTTCCCTAGTTCAACTTAACCAAATAAAATCCATTAACTTTTATGAAGGGCTATTATTTGATTTATATATCTCCAGCATAAGTTATGGAATTGAGACTTGGTTCCAAGAGTAACCTCTACCCATTTCTGCACTTTTGGAAGGAGTGGTCTGCAGTCCTTGGTTGTGCCATAGGTCTTGTGTAGACCTCCCTGGGTTAAGATCTGAGCTTTAGAGTGAAAAATCTCAGACATTTCAGAACTGAATATTGAATATCTCAAAGCTATTGATTCTGGACTTTCCCAGTCTGAGTAGTATGTGTGCTGTTTACTGACTTTGCTTTTCCTATCAAACTCTTCTTCTGAAAAGTCCTCCATTTGCTGATTCCAGACACAATCTTTGCTGGCTCCAACTGTACTGTCTCTAGTCATGCTGACACTTGCTTTACTGGATGATCCAATTTTTTCTATGGCCTGTGGACTTCTATTTAACATTTATGCAGTTATGGGGTGGAAAAAGTCACACTGAAGTTTTACATAGGAGTTTTTGGTAAATATTCAGCCTTATGTAAACGTTGTGGCTTTTTTGTAGTAGGTCTGTGTGAACCACTTTCCATTCACTCCACCTTCTTAGGAAAATTCCACTTAAGATTGATCTTAAATACCAAGATATATTTATGTAGGAAGATCAAAATATGCATATTCTATTCTTCTTGTACATGAAAACCTCTGGAAAAATAATTTAAGCAATATAGAATAGTATAAAGAATACTATATTTAAAAAACACGTTTATAAGGCATATATGTGATACTCTCATAAATGGTACCATTACTCCTAAAATGTTGTTCTTAACATAAATGAGAAAAGTTATACTTTTGCAAACACTGATAGGTATGATGAAATACCAATTAATAATTCCACACTAAGATAGTGTCCTTTGATAATTCTTCTGGGCTCATTAATTTCCTTCTCTTTTCTTTTTACATGGTACAATAGAAATTGCAATACCTCAGTTCAAAGGAATTAAATTCAAAACCTTCTTCTGACACTATTTATGTGATCTTGAACAAGTCAATTAATATACCCAGGCCTCAGGAGTTTTGTTTTGTTTTCATTTTTAAAATGATAGAGTTGAAATACATTGTCTCTAAGGTTCTTTCTAGAGCTATATCTATGCTATTCTTAGATCCTTTTAAAGAAAAAAGTAGCACTAGACATGGAGTCAGGGCAAACTTGTGTTAGCATCCTGTTTCCAGCCCAAGATGTCTTCATCTGGAAAACACTGGAATTAATGCTTCTCTTGAACTTGTTTAAAAACAAGTGGAAATTGGTTTGTGACTTGTATTAAGGGTAGCTGATACAAAGTTGTGCTTTCTCCACTAGACATGGCCCATTTTATGATGATTTCCTCTTTTTTTTCTCAGAATACTGCACTTAAAATTTTAATAATAAATTGTCTGCTACCTTGGAAGTCAAATGTGGACTGTGAAATGAGGACTTTACTTTCTAAAGGCATATAGATATCTTAAGACTCTCCTAGCATACATGTAAGCTGGGATCTTGAACTTCAGAACCATCAGGAAGAAAAGAGAAAGGAAATATTCAAGGAGATGTTCTTATACCATTCCCTTTCTTTGCCAACCAAAGTCCAAGCTCACTGACCAAAGATTATTGGGGACAATTTTTTTTCTCTTGTTCACTTCAGATTTCTTTAATTCTGAAAGGCAGTTAATTACACAAAGGTAAATTGCAGCCTGAGTATCAAATTATTCCATCACAAAGGCATTTTCCTCAGGAGGATTATTTGTTTAAGGCCTGGAACATTACTGAGTTAAAGAATAAGACAAGAAATTGGAAGAAAAGAAGATAAATTTATTACTGGGCAGTCAAGATAATGTGATGTAATGAATTGAGCTTAATAGCAAGGAAGTCTCACTTTAGAAATCTGGATCCAGCACCTTTCCCTTCTAGGCTTAAATCCCCTCATTTAATATTGAGGATAATCTTCCACCCTCTCAAATGTTGTAATAATTAGGAAAACAATGCTTCTTAATGTTGACAGGCATATTTGATTATTAGAGAGACACTTGATCATATTGGAAATTATCCAATATTTCATGAATGGTTAAATTCAGGGAGTTAATCCTGCTGCTGGACTACTGCAATAGAACTTAACTAACAAATCTGCACTTTCTGATCAGGATGAGGAAAGGTAACATGCTGGCTATAGTGTATACATGAGAAAGCATGGAGGCAGGAAAATGTTGCAGATGAAAGAAACACAGCTGAAGATTGCCTCATCAACGAATAGTTGCAAAAGGCAGAGAGAAAGAGTGGATAAAGTCCTGGGGGAGGCACATAATTTTTGTATGCATACATACATATGCACATTCACATATATATCTATGTGTTATCTGATGAATTTGTAATCCTCTGTACATTCAAACTAAATAATTAGTCTTACCTATGGTATCTAAAATATTCTCCCTAGAAGACCAGTCTGCCTCTATTATCTCATTTAGTTTTTCCTTTAAAAATCTGGGTGTTATAACACTTGGTGCATACAGGTCCAATATTGATAATGTTTTATTATTTATAGTAACCCTGACACCAACATAATATAGTTACCCTACTCATTTCATCAATTTATATGCTTTGAGCCTCAGCTCTGCCAGAGACCATGACTGCTACCCCTGCCTTCTCTAGATCAGCTAAGGTACAGCATATGTAAGAAGGGTGTAGCCTGATAGATGGAGTGTGCTCTGGTAAGCCCCTCTTGACTGAATGGACCTGAGCCAAAGCTACTCCTTACTGGGAGGACTCTTAGGGGTGTAACTCATGAGGGGTTCCCCAAAATGGATGGATGGGGTATAGTAGATAGAGGGAGATGTTGGGAGTTGTATGTGACCCAAATGACTCTCCTCAATTACCCAGAGCTGGGTTAGTTCAAGTATCCAGCAGATTTGGATGGCCCTTGTTATGGGAAGTATGGTGATACTGAATAGGGCCTGATAGAGAGATAGTCTAAGGTCCTTTGATGGTCTAAGGACCTAAGCTGAGTGAAGGTGGATGAACACCAAGTCCCACAAAATATTTGAAGCTCAGCTAATTATCACTTTCCACCTAACAGTGCCCAGGACTAAGTGGTCAAGTGAGAAGCTGTGAATTGAATCACACAGCTTCTCTGGCTGCTTATCCTGGGTTTAGCTTGATGGATAAAGCAATATGATTAATTAAATAATGCTGGTGACTGATATTTGGTTTTTTTTAAGCAATCCCTTCCCCCTTAGATCCAAAGACTGTAGAAATGATCTTTAGGAAAGTAACAGAATTCACCTAAGTAAGCTTAAAGATTTAGTTGTAATAAACTCAGGGGAAGGGTCAAGGTTGAAGGAAAGAGGTGTTAGGAAACTACACTGGACTACTGATGATCAGCTTTGTCAATTAAAGAAATAATTAATTGAAACTGTCAGTTAGAGAGGTTTCCTTCTCTGTGGCACTCTGGCCAGGCCAGGCACCTTTGGGCCTGACCAGGTGCTTTGAGGATTGATAGTGTTCTTCCTTGATGTTAAATAATTGATATACAGCACTGCTCTGTCCAGTAGTTGAGGATGTGATAATTAGTGAAACAGGATGCAGGTAACCTAAGCAGGCTGAAGGGCCTACACACCCAGCCACCCAGGTCCCCTTCTCAAGAGTGAGAGAGCCTCCTGATCCAGTCTCTGCCTTTTATAATCCTAGCTGCAACTGCTTTTTGCCCTCTGGCTCATGGCATCCGGTTTAGTTCTAAATTCTAAAACTGTTTGGTGTCACTCATGCTGTTCTCCATTTTGCTTAGCAGAAATTGATGTTACACCCTCAAGAGCCCTCTCCTTTTGGAGTCCAGGCTCCTTGGCCAAACTGAAGTAATAGCTATATTTGTATCTTCAAAAAGGTTTGATGAAGTTGGAAGATCAATTAGGTTGATTGGCTAATTGTAGCAGTTGAAAATCTCAAGAAAATCCTTAGATTTATGATTGAAATGCACAGGATTCCTTCAGGATCACTCCTCCCAACTCCCTGTCCCTTCAAGGTTTAGAGAACTGAGTCTCTCCGTTGGGGTCTTTCCCAGCATTCTCAGCTTCACTCTGCCTCTCCTTCAACTGTCATTCCTCAGAGTTCTTCCTGGGTTTCAATGAATTCCACCTCAGAGTTTTCAAAATGCATGCTCAGGCTTGACTTCTTTTCCAAATCTTACTAGTCTGTTACACATATTTTGCTTCAGTCCATCAACTATACTATGTTTGTCTCTCATGTTCAATGTGTTTCTTATGAACAACATATTGTCATATCAAGGTTTTTTTATTAAGCATTTATTAATATTCGTTTTTAACATGGTTACATGATTCATGCTCCTACATTCCCCTTCACCCCCCGCAATCCCCCCACCCATGGCCGATGCACATTTCCACTGGTTTTAACATGTGTCCTTGATCAAGACCTATATCCAAATTGTTGGTAGTTGCATTGGTGTGGTAGTTTCTAGTTTACATATCCAATCATGTCTGCCTCAAACCATGTGTTCAAGCAGTTGTTTTTCTTATATGTTTTCTCTCCTGCAGCTCTTCCTCAGAATGTGGGTAGTGTTCTTTACCATAAATCCCTCAGAGCTGTCCTGTGTCATTGCATTGCTGCTGGTACAGAAATCCATTACATTCGCTTTTACCACAGTATATCAGTCTCTGTGTACAATGTTCTTCTGCCTCTGTTCCTTTCACTCTGCATCAGTTCCTGGAGGTCTTTCCAGTTCACATGGAATTCCTCCAGTTTATTATTTCTTTGAGCTCAATAGTATTCCATCACCAGCATATACCACAATTTGTTCAGCCATTCCCCAATTGAAGGACATACCCTCCTTTTCCAGGTTTTTGCCACCGCAAAAAGTGCAGCTATAAATATTTTTGTACATGTCTGTTTATCTATTATCTCTTTGGGGTACAAACCCAACAATGGTATGGCTGGATCAAAGAGCAGGAAGTCTTTTATAGCCCTTTGAGCATAGTTGCAAATTGCCAGCAAGAATGGTTGGATCAGTTCACAACTCCAACAGCAATGCATTAATGTCCCAATTTTGCCACATCCCCTCCAGCATTCATTACTCTCCCCTTCTTTCATTTTAGCCAATCTGCTAGGTGTGAGGTAATACTTCAGTTGTTTTGATTTGCATTTCCCTAATTATTAGAAATTTAGAACACTTTCTCATGTGCTTATTGATACTTTTGATTTCTTTACCTGAAAATTGCCTATTCATGTCTCTTGCCCATTTATCTATTGGGGAATGGCTTGATTTTTTATACAATTGGTTTAACTCCTTGTATATTTGAGTAATTAGACCCTTGTCAGAGTTTTTTTGTTATAAAGATTTTTTTCCCAATTTGTTGTTTCCCTTCTGATTTAGACTACATTGTTTTTGTTTGTACAAAAGCTTTTTAGCTTAATATAATCAAATCCATTTAATTTACATTTTGTAATTTTCTCTAACTCTTGCTTGGTTTTAAAATCTTTCCTTTCCCCGAGATCTGACAAGTATACTATTCTGTGTTCACTTAACTCATTTATAGTTTCTCTCCTTATATTCAAGTCATTCACCCATTCTGAATTTATCTTGGTGTAGGGTGTGAGATGTTGATCTAAACCTCATCTCTCCCATATTGTTTTCCAAATTTCCCAACAGTTTTTGTCAAATAGTGGATTCATGTCCCAAAAGTTGGGCTCTTTGGGTTTATCATACACTGTCTTGCTGATATCATTTACCCCAAGGCTATTCCACTGATCCTCCCTTCTGTCTCTTAGCCAGTACCATATTGTTTTGATGATTGCTGCTTTATAGTATAGTTTAATATCTGGTAGTGCTAGGCCCCCTTCCTTCACATTTTTTTTCATTATTTCCCTTGATATTCTTGATCTTTTGTTATTCCAAATGAAATTTGTTATAGTTTTTTTCTAATTCAGTAAAGAAGTTTTTTGGTAGTTTGATAGGTATGGTGCTAAATAGGTAAATTAATTTGGGTAGAATGGTCATTTTTATTATGTAAGCTCGTCCTACCCATGAGCAATCAATGGCTTTCCAATTGTTTAGATCCAGTTTTATTTGTTTGGAAAGTGTTTTATAGTGGTTTTCGTATAATTGCTGTGTCTGTTTTGGTAGATAGATTCCCAAGTATTTTATATTGTCTAGGGTGATTTTAAATGGTGTTTCTCTTTCTACCTCTTGCTGCTCTAATGTGTTGGAAATGTATAGAAATGCTGGTAATTTATGTGCATTTATTTTGTATCCTGCAACTTTGCTAAAGTTGTTGATCATTTCTATGATCTTCTTAGTTGATTCTCTAGGATTTTTTAAGTAGACCATCATATCATCTGCAAAGAGTAATAGCTTAGTCTCCTCATTGCCTATTTTGATACCTTCAATTTCTTTTTCTTCTCTAATTGCTACTGCTAGAGTTTGTAGTACTATTTTGAATAATAGAAGTGATAATGGACATCCTTGTTTTACTCCTGATCTTATTGGGAAGGCTTCTAATTCATGCCCATTGCATATGATGTTTGTTGATGGTTTTAGATATATACTGTTCATTATTTTTAGAAAAGGTCCTTCTATTTCTATACTTTTCAGTGTTTTCAATAGGAACGGATGCTGTATTTTGTCAAAGGCTTTTTAAGCATCTATTGAGATAATCATGTGGTTTTTGTTTGTTAGACTGTTGATATGATCAATTATGTGGATGATTTCCCTAATGTTGAACCATTCTTGCATTCCAGGTATAAATCCCACCTGATCATGGTGGATGATCTTCTTAATTACTTGTTGAAGTCTCTTTGCTAGTATTCTATTTAAGATTTTTGTATCTATGTTCATTAGGGAGATTGGTCTGTAGTTTTCTTTCTCTGTTTTTGATCTCCCTGGTTTTGGAATCAATACCATATTTGTGTCATAAAAGGAATTTGGTAGGACTCCTTCTTTGCTTATCATATCAAATAATTTGTGTAGTATTGGGATTAGTTGCTCTTTGAATGTCTGATAGAATTCACTTGTGAATCCATCAGGCCCGGGTGATTTTTTCTTAGGGAGTTCTTTGATGGCTTGTTCAATTTCTTTTTCTGATATGGGAATATTTAGGTATTCTATTTCTACTGCTGTTAATCTAGGCAATTTATATTTTTGTAAATGTTCATCCTTATCTCCTAAATTGTTATATTTATGGCCATATAATTGGGCAAAATAGTTTTTAATGATTGCCTTAATTTCCCCTCCATTAGAGGTGAGGTCTCCCTTTTCGTCTTTGATACTGACAATTTGGTTTTCTTCTTTCCTTTTTTTTATTTGATTAACCAGTACTTTGTCTATTTTATCTGTTTTTTCAAAATACCAGCTTCTAGTTTTATTTATTAATTCAATAGTTCTTTTACTTTTGATTTTATTGATTTCTCCCTTAATTTTTAGTATTTCTAATTTTAGTTTTCATCTGGGGATTTTTAATTTGTTCGCTTTCAAATTTTTGGAGTTGCATACCCAATTCATTAATCTCTGCCCTCCTTAATTTGTTAATATATGCACTCAAGGATATAAATTTCCCCCTGAGTACTGCCTTCGCTGCATCCCACAGAGTTTGGTAGGATGTCTCATATTGTCATTCTCTTCAATGAAATTGTTTATTTTTTCTATGATTTCTTCTTTGACTAATTGGTTTTGGAGAATCATATTATTTAATTTCCAATTAGTTTTTGATTTGCCTGTCCAGGTGCCCTTACTAATTATTATTTTTGTTGCATTATGATCTGAGAAGGTTACATTTATTATTTCTGCTCTTTTGCATTTGTTTGCAATGTTTCTATGTCCTATTACATGGTCAATATTTGTGAATGTACCATGTGCAGCTGAAAAGAAGGTGTATTCCTTTTTGTCCCTATTTATTTTTCTCCACATATCCATTAAATCTAACTTTTCTAGGACTTCATTCACCTCTCTTACCTATTTCTTATTTATTTTTTGGTTTGATTTATCTAGATCTTAAAGAGGAATATTTAGATCACCCATTAGTATGGTTTTCCTATCTAATTCCTTCTTGAGCTCTGCCAGTTTCTCCTTTATGAATTTGGGTGCTATGCCACTTGGTGCATACATATTGAGCAGTGTTATTTCCTCATTGTTTATACTGCCTTTAATCAGGATTTAATGACCTTCCCTGTCTTTTATAATCATATCTATTTTTATTTTGGCTTTGTCAGAAATCACAATTGCCACTCCTGCCTTCTTTTTCTCATTTGACGCCCAAAAGATTTTGCTCAAGCCCTTAACCTTAAACTTGGTATGTCCACCTGCCTCATATGTGTTTCTTGTAGACAACATATGGTATTATTTTGGTTTCTAATCCGCTCTGCTATTTGCTTCTGTTTTATGAGTGAGTTCATCCCATTCACATTCAGAGTTATAATTATAAATTGTGCATTTGCTGACATTTTCGTATCCTCCCCTATTCCTACCCCTTTTTCTTACACTATTTTCTTTTAAACCAGTGGTTTGCTTTAAGCTGGTATTCCTTATCCCCTCCCTTGATTAACTTCCCTTTCTACCCCTTCCCTTACTATTCCCCTCTTTTAATTTTTAAAGGCCTAATGAATTCCCACCTCCTTCTTCTCCCCTCCTTTTTTTGACCTCCCCACTCCGCTTGGTTTATCCCTTCTGACTTTCTCAGTAGGGTTAAATAGATTTTTATATCCCAATGGATAATATAGCTACTCTTCCCTCTCCAGGTTGATTACACTGAGAGTAAGGTTTAAATATTACCTCTTAATGCTCTCTTCCTCTCCTTCTTATAATAGTATTTGTCCCCGCTTCTTCCCATTCCCTCTTTGTGTGTAATATAATATCCTATTTTTCTTATTCTCTCAAGTTTCTCTTGGTTTCCCCTGCTATTCACCCCCCTCTTTCCCACCCTCATGTCATCTTAGACCGTTTAGTATTCTACCCTCACCCTATGAATTATTCTTTTGATTGTTATAATAGTGAATACTATAATAGTGAATAGAGTTCACTAAAGAGAATTATACATAGCATTTCTCCACATAGGAATACAGATAATTAGATTTTACTGAGGTCCTTAAAAAGGCAAATTTAAAAATTATGAGTTTTCTTTCTTTCCCCTCTGTTTCTTATTTACCTTTTCATGTTTCTCTTGATTTTTCTGGCTGGATATCAAACTTTCCATTTAGTCCTGGTCTTTTCTGTGCAAATACTTGGAAATCTTCAATTTTGTTGAATGCCCATACTTTCCCCTGGAAGTTTATAGTCAATTTTGATGGGTAGTTGATCCGTGGTTGAAGGCCCAGCTCTCTTGTTGATATTTGAATTGTCTCTTTCTGGCTTCTTGTAAGATTTTTTTTCTTTTACTTGGAAGCTATTGAATTTGGCTATTATATTCCTGGGGGTTGTCTTTTAGTGTATAGGGTGATCTATGGATCCTTTCAATGTCTATATTGCCCTCTTGTAGAACTTCATGGCAATTTTGCTGAATAATTTCTTTTAGAATGGAGTCCAAATTTCTATTAATTTCTGCTTTGTCAGGAAGACCAATGATTTTCAAATTGTCTCTTCTGGACTGGTTTTCTTGGTCTGTCACTTTCTCATTGAGATATTTCATGCTTCCTTCTATTTTTTCTGTCTTTTGACTTTGTTTTATTTGTTCTTGCTGACTTGAGAGATTATTAGCTTCTAATTGCTCAATTCTAGCCTTTAGGGACTGGTTTTCCTTTTCAATCTGGTCATTTCTGGTGTTCAATTTGCTTATCAGTTCATTTGATTTCTGAGCCTCACTTTCCAATTACAAAATTCTGCCTTTTAAACTTTTATTTTCTTGCCTGATTTCTTTTTCAGCTATTTCCCATTTCTCTAGCCAAATCTTTTCCAACTTTCTCGTCATTTCAGCTTTGAACTCTTCAAGAGCTTTTCACCAGTTTTCATTATTTTGGGAGGGTTCGGATCTGATTGCTTGTTTGTTCTCCTCTTCTGTTTGCTAGGTTGTCTGGATTTTCTCTGTGTAGAAGTTGCTGAGTGTTAAAGATTTCTTCTTCTTCTTGTTAATCTTTCTCTTCTGGGCTTCCTCATTCTGGGTTGCCATTGTTAGCCCAGCCCCTTCTCAGCTTTATCCTCTCGCTCAGGATTGGTCCAAGCTTTTTAGGCTCCTGAGGTCTCAGGTCTGGTTGTTCTCAAGGTCAAGCCCCCTGATGGACCCACTTGCTTGATCCTCTGCCTGAGGTTCCTTTACAAGTCTTCTGGCCCTGCTTCCACAGTCATATACCTCTCTGCACTGGTTCCCCACTCAGGGTTTCAGAGCCTTTGCTTGTGCCTATGTCTGCCTCTGCCCACTCCTGTGCTCCGTGTCCTTGCTCAAAGTCTGTGTGCTTTCTTTAGCCTTTTGGGGTCCTAAGTCTTGCTGCTCTCAGGAACAGGCCCTGGAGCTGCCAATGACTCAATGGGTGCCCCAAACTTGATCTATTTCTTTTGAGCTGGCTTTGGGACTTTAGGTGGTGTGGTGGTGGAGTGTGTTGCACAGCCCGCGATTTAGTGAGAGCTGTTTCACTCCTTTATAGCATGGAAATGCCCCGATTCCACATACCTTCCACACTGTTCCCTGTTGTGGGGTCCCTCCATTCATCTGGATTTGTTTTTATGTCCCCTTGAGGAGTCCTATATGTTTTGGTTAGGAGAGGTTAAGCTCTGTTTTTTACTCTGCCACCATCTTAACCCAGAACCCATATCAAGGTTTTTGATCCTTTCTGCTATCCATTTTCTTCCCATGTGTGAACTCATCCCATTACCCTCAATATTATAGTATTATTTGTGCATTTTTATCTGTTCCATTTCTCCTTACCATTTATCCTCTTCTTTTCTTTCTGTCGTATCCCTCTTCACATGTCCAATTTCCTTTGACTAATACCTATCCTATTCGTATCTCTCCTTAAGAAATCTCCCTTATTCTCTCCCCTTGACCTCTTCGTTCCAAATTGGCCCTCTTTTCCAAAGGTCTCTCCCTTAATCTTAATCCCTTAATCCCTTCTCTCTTACCTTTTAATTCTTATTTTATCTCCTTTTTTCAAAACCCTTTCCTTATTCCCCACCTGTGCCCTTCTACTTCTTGATTCCCTCAACTTACCCTCCTACTTCCTTACCTTTCCTTCTCTTATTCCTTCAGTCCCCAAGGAAACTCCCTATCCTTCATTTATCTCATCCACTTTTCCTATTACTCTGTATTTAAAACCTTTACCCTTTAAATTACGTATGGTGTTCTCCCTTCATTATAGAAGCGATGAGTTGGATTCTAGTATTCCCAGACATCTACCCCCTCATCACCTTCTCCACTCTTCCTCTTCCATATTAGGTAGCTATTCTACCCTGCCTCATCCTGATCTACTATTCCAATACCATTTTGGCTCATTACATTACATTCATTCAACTTTGAGTCTTCCATACATACAAGTCCTTTCAAAGTACCCAGGCAATGATCACATTCATAGGGGCTATAAGTGACATTTCCCCATACAGGAATCAAACACTATAACCTTTTGGATTACTTATTATTGGACTTCCATCACTTTTTTATGTATCTTCTAGGTCAAAATTTCCAGTGAGTTCTAGGTTTTTCTACAGGAATCATTGAAATTCTTTTAGTTCATTAAATATACATTTTTTTCCTTTTATAATTTTCCTCATCTTTGTTGAATATGTTGTTCTTGGTTGTAAGCCCAGTTCTTTTGTTCAATGAAATGTTGTGATCCATGTCCTACATTCTTTTAATGCTGCAGCAGTTAATTCTATAGGTCAGTGTTTAATTTTTTTTCTTGTTGCTTGTAGTATTTTCTCGATCTGAGAGTTACAAAACTATGTGTTTGGAATTCAGGGAGGTGCCATTTAAAAGTATCTTACAAACTTCCTGTGGACATGTGGGGAACTTTGAGACTACATTCCCCGTGATCCAATGGGTTTCCAGTTTCTGATGTGATAACATCAGACAAAGGGAACCAACATAGAGAGCAGCTTAAATTTGGAGGGCGGGCTTGAGATGGGCCTCTTTGCTACCTGAGTGGGCTCACTGGTGTACGAGACAGACAAGATGGCAGGAGATAGGTACTGGAGGGCATTTTGAATAGATATTTTACAGGCGCGTGGTCAATTTATCTCTATCAGCATGGCGTTAGTCAAAATGCTATTTTCCCTTATAATATCAGCCTTCATCATTTTTAAAAACAACAAAAATTAACAATGATTTTGCTATAAATTTTTATCTTTCAGTCTCTTTGAGATGGTGATAAGTTGATTCTTTCAATTTCTATTTTACTCTCTAATTGCAGAATGTCTGGGCAGTTTTCCTTGATGATTTCTTAGAGCATGGTGTCTAAATTCTTTTTATTTATTTTAACTTTCCAGCCATCCAAATATTCTTATATTGTCTCTCCATGATCTATTTTCAAGATCTATTGTTTCTGGGATAAGATTTTTTAATATTCTCTTCTTTGACCTTGTTTTATTATTTCTTATTGTCTTAGGAAAACATTAGCTTCTTCTTGTCCAAATCTATTTCTTAATACATTATTTTTCTCCCATAATTTTCTACATCACTTTTTCCATTTGGATGACTTTTCTTTAAAAATTGTCTTGATTTTATTGCATTGCTCCTCCCCTCATTTCTCCTTCACCTTTATCATTTAGATTTTGAAGTCTTTTTTAAGCTCTTCAAAAAGCTCCTTTTTTTCAAATGGCTCTTGTCACCATCTATTGTATTTTTTACTGTTTTTGGAGTAGGATTTTTTACTTTGCTTTCCTCTGATTTTGAGCCATGATATTCTCTGTCCCCATAAAAGCTATCAATTGTTCAGTTCTTTTCCTTTGCTTGTTTTTTATATATTGCTTGTTATTTACATATTTTTTCATTATTTTTACATTTTTAGCAGACAGATCAATAGAATTAATTAATGGCATTTTTCTGGAGTTGCAGGATTTCTGTTGTACTGATCTATATTATCTCACATTTAAAGATTTTTTGTGTTTTTTCCTGAGTCCTATTTAGTTATTGTAGTTTTTATAATCCAGAGTTCATTGTTCTCCCAGTCCACTGCTCATGTCCCAGTTTGTGATTGACCTTAGGTCCAGCTGGAGCATATGGGCAGTTCTGCTACTGTAACTGCAAGCAATCAATCTTCTTCCCTTTGACAACAACCAAGGACTCCACCCTCCTAACAGTGACCATATCTAATGTGGCCCCAGTTTCTCAGCAAACACTCCTTGCTTCTCTTCTCCCACCTCCACATCCCACGGCAGAGCAGGTGGCCAGTGTTCCTCTGGTCTCCAAAGTTCCTCCTCCTTAACAATGAGATGAATTCCTGCTCTTAGGACATGGTGTCCTTGGACTTTTAGGTGTCCATGCTCTTTCTCCAACCATGGGCTAGCTGGGATCTCCTGAAACCAAGACACAGCTAATCCCTGGGCCCTCTGTCTATGACTTCTTTGATTCTAATAGTATCCTTGGGGATGCAAGATCAGCAAACAAGGTGAGGTTGCTAATTCTGCCCTCTGGGACACTTTATGGATCCCCTCTCTTTGGTCTGTTCCTGCTCCCAGAGCCTAAAATAGTGTGATTGAAGCCAAGGAAGTCATAACTCCTCTGTAGTTGTTCTAAGCCTGTGATGGTGAACCTATAGCATGCATGTCAAAGATGGCATACATAGACCTCTCTGTGAGCACACACACACCATTGTCTACCAGATTAGTTATTAGAAAGGCAGAGGATATCAGAGGAGCTGATCCCTTCCCCTTCTCCACCACACCTATCAGCTCCTCTGCCCAACAGCCCAATGGAAATCCCTATTCCCTCCCCAAAGTGGAGCACTCAGGCCACTCTGCTACCTTACTTACACCTGTCTGGGGTAAGAAGGGAGCACTTGATCTCTGGCGGGTGAGGCATGGCATGCAGTTTGGAAAGGCAGGAGTGTAGCATGGTACTCAGTCCCTAAAATATTCTCCATCACTATTCTAGGCTATTCAGCTTCACTCTGGAGTTTTTGTCACTTTTAATGTTGTTTTATGGAGTTATTTTTGGTTGTTTTTGAGGGATTTTAGGAAGTTAAGAAAGCTTCACACACTACTCTGCCACTTTTCCATAATGAATCTGAAGAATTTTTTTTCCTTTTGAAAAAATATATTACACAAATCATTGGCATATGAGTTTCCATGTTAAATCTACACTGTGTTATGAGATTGCATAAAAGGTTAAAATAATTAAGTTTGTGTAATTCATCACTGACAACCAGAGATTTTTACTAAGTAATCACAAATGTGTACTATTGCAGAGATTCTGGTCCCTGCAATTTTGTGAAATCAACAAAGTAACAAGTAGCTGTCTGAAATTTAACTAGCTCACTTATATTACTTGGGTAGGTCTCTGTGCTGAGGATTATACATTTGCATCAAGTTAATTGATTTTATTGTTTGGAAGAAGCATCCTAGCATAGCCTTAGTTTTCAAATCATCAACATTTAAATGAAGGTGCCAAATTGTTCTGATCCTTCCAAGAGAGAGATCAGAAGGAATAGGTTTACTATGATAGCATGAGTTTTCATGGTTACAGTCAGTAGCTCCAAGATGGAGCTTCCTATTGTTACACAAATTTTCCCAATGCATTGTAGGTTAATAGCTTAATGTAGCTGGTAATGAAGATAATACCTTCTTGGATTTTTCTAGGTATCTGTTTAGGGAAGAAATACACATATGTGCACACACACTCTCCCCAAAAGAATTATTAAGCAAAGTAGCATCTTATTAATCCTTCAGTTGAAAGAACATGAGGGATGCTGACATTTTTCTAGCATGAGACCATTCTCTTCAACTTAGACAATTTGTAATATGCCGTTCCTAATAAAAGTCAAGATGGGAGTGTAGTGTTTAATGATATTTGCTAGTTCTTCTGAGTTATTGGAAGTGATTTGCATATTATAATTCTCTAAATGAAGTAGAAGAACAGAAAACATTCCCCAACATTAAAAAGTATTCTTGATTTGCCAATCAGTTCTATATCTCTTCCATTTCCATATATAGCCAACTGAATTACTCAAACATAGGTTCAAATGCTTTTCAAAAAAGACTCAGCAGTCAGATATATAAGGAAATTTTATTTTTCACAAGTCCCATCGATCACAGCAGTTCATAAAGCTCTACTATATTATATCAAATATGGGCCATGTAAGAACATAACATTCTAGTAAAATATCAGTTCTTCTAAAGGGAAATGATTATATTAGGCATTGTAATATTTCAATGAAATACTATCTTTTCAATGAACTTACTTCTCTACAAATCACAACCTCTATACAATTTAGGTAGAAGATAGTATGTGGCCAAAAATAAAAATAAATTACCTCCTATCCTGCCTTCTAGTAATGAGACTCTCCAAATTTAGTTGTTAGTCTTTGGTGAAAGGCAATATACTACTGAGCCCAGGCTAGAAGTGTTCTTACTCTTATGTGACTAAACAGAGCTTGTATTTTAGTTTTCCTAAAATTGGGATTACATTCATGCTATTAGAAGTTTTTGTAATAGAGCTTCATTGAAATTAAAAACAGCACAATAATCAAGGAAATCTCATTATAAGAAGTTTACCAGTAAAGTTGTATGATATTCAGAGAAGTAAGAGTATGAACCTCCAAAAATAAGGAGTAATTTTTCAAATGAAAGAATTCTATTATCCTAGAGGAAGAGAAAAAAATATAGTAGGATTGACATAAAATTCTTCCTTCCCAATTTCTGTTTAGTGGATAATTTGTTGTTCTTAAGTCATCCACTTGCGGTCAACTCTTCAGGACCCCATGGACTATAGCAGTCCAGGAACTTCTATTCTCTACTGTTCCACAAAGTGTCCAATTTGATTTTCATTGTTTCTATGACACTATACATGATCCCATCCTCTGTCATCCCCTTTTCTTTTTGCCTTCAATTTTCCCCAGTGTCAGGATCATTTTCTTTCTTTTTTTAAAATTTACAATATTTTCCTTGGTTACATGATTCATGATTCAATTCTCCTGCTCTTTCTTCCACCCCGACCCCTACCTCCCAGAGCTGACAAGCAATTCCACTGGGTTATACATGTATCATTTTTCAAAACCCATTTCCATGTTATTCATATTTGTAGTAGAGTGACCTTTTAACATCAAAACACTAATCATATCCCTATTGAACAATGTGATCAATCTTATGTTTTTCTTCTATGTTTCTGTTCCCACAGTTCTTTCTCTGAATGTGGATAGCGTTCTTTCTCATAATTTCCTCTGTATTGTCCTGGGTCATTGAATTGCTGATAGTAGAAAAGTCTATTACATTCAAGTATGTCATAATGTATCAATGTTCTCCTGGTTCTGGTCCATTCATTCTGCATCAATTTCCGGAAGTGTTTCCAGTCCACATAGAATTCCTCCAGTTCATTATTCCTTTCAGCATGATAATGTTCATTCACCAACAGATACCACAATTCATTCAGCAATTCCCCAATCAATGGACACCACCGTATTTTCATTTTTTTTTGCCACCACAAAGAGCATGGCAATAAATATTTTTGTACAAGTCTTTACCATTATTATCTCTTTGGGGTATAAACCCAATAGTGGTATGACTGGGTCAAAGGGTAGGTATTCTTTTTTTTTTTAACCCTTAACTTCTGTGTATTGGCTTATAGGTGGAAGAGTGGTAAGGGTGGGCAACGGAGGTCAAGTGACTTGTCCAGCATCACACAGCTGGGAAGTGTCTGAGGCCAGATTTGAACCTCGGACCTCCCATCTCTAGGTCTGGCTCTCAATCCACTGAACTACCCAGCTGCCCCTTAGGCATTCTTTTAAAGATCTTTGTGCATAGTTTCAAATTGCCCTAGAAAATGGTTGGACCAATTCACTATTCCACCAGCAGTGTATTTCTGTCTCAATTTTGCAAAATTCCTTCCAACATTTATCACTTTCCTTTATTTCCATATTGGCCAATCTGCTAGATGTCAGGTGGTACCTCAGAGTTGTTTTCATTTTCTTTTCTCTAATCAGGAGTGATTGAGAACACTTTTTCATCTGCTTATTGATAGTTTTTATTTCATCCTGCGAAAACTGCTTATTCACCTCCTTTGACCATCTGTTGATTAGGGAATGGCTTGATTTTTTGTAAATTTGACTTAGTTCCTTATATATTTGGGAAATTAAACCTTTGTTAGAGTGTTTTGTTTTAAAAAAAGTTTTCCCAATTTCTTGCTTTCTTTCTAATTTTGGTTGCACGGGCTTTGCTTATACAAACTTTTTTTAATTTGATATAATCAAAGTCATTCATTTTACATTTTGTAATATTCTCTATCTCTTGCTTGGTCTTAAATTCCTTCCTTTCCCACAGATCTGACAGGTACATTATTCTACATTTACTTTATTTATGATTTCACTCTTTATATTTAAGTTATTAACCCATTTTGAATTTATCTTATTATAGGGTGTGAGATATTGATCTAAGTTTAATTTTTCCCATACTGTCTTCCAATTTTCCCAGGATGATTTTGTCAAATAGCAAATTCTTGTGCCAAAAACTGGGATCTTTGGGATTATCAAACACTGACTTGCTGAGGTCAGTTATCCCAAGACCAGTGACAGGCAAACTTTTTAAAGAGGGAGCCAAAGGAAAGGAAATGCTCATCTGTCATTCTGTTTCTAAGGCAACACTTTCGAAATTTCATTGTATTGTATCTTATTCATTGTATTCTTCAGATTAGGAATAATGTCCCAAGGCCTATAGAACATTTCAGGGGGCCTGTAGTTTACCCATCACTACCCTAGACTATTCCACTGATCCACTCTTTTCTCTCTTAACGAGAAACATATTGTTTTTATGACCATTGTTTTATAGTACAGTTTAAGATCTGGTACTGCTAGGCCTCCAACCTTCACATTTTATTTTTGTTATTTCTCTTGATATTTTTCATTTTTTGTTCTTCCTGATGAACTTTGTTTTAATTTTTTCTAATTCTATAAAAAATTTTTAGTACTTTGATAATATGGCACTAAATAAGTAGTTTAATTTGGGTAAGATTGCCATTTTTATTATCTTAGTTCATTCTACCCATGAGCAATTAATGTTTTTTCCAAATATTTAGAACTAGATTTAATTGCGTGAAAAGCTTTTTGTCATTGTGTTCATATAATTCCTGTGTTTTTATTGGTAGATAAATTACTAAATCTTTTATATTGTATAGTGTGATTGTAAATGGAGTTTCTCTTTCTAATTACTGCTGCTGAATTTTGTTTGAAATATATAGAAATACTGATTATTTATGTGGGTTTATCTTGTACCTTGCAACTTTGCTAAAGTTGTTAATTATTTCCACTAGTCTTTTATTATTTTTTTATTTTTAGAAAAATTTTCCAAGGTTACATGATTCATGTTCTTACTTTCCCTTTAACCCCCTCAAACCTCCCACCACCCCCCATAGCCGGGGAGCATTTCCACTGTTTTTTTTTTAAACATTTATTAATTTTTTTTAAAAGTTAACAGGATTACATAATCCATGCTCTTGTTTTCCCCTTAACTCCCCCACAACTGCCACCCCATGGCAGATGTGTATTTCCACTGGTTTTAACATGTGTCATTGATCAAGACCTATTTCCAAATTGTTGATAGTTGCATTGGTGTGGTAGTTTCCAGTCTACATCCCCAATCATGTCTACCTCAACTCATGTCTTCAAGCAGTTGTTTTTCTTATGTTTCCATTCATGTAGTATTTCCTCTGAATGTGGGTAGCATTCTTTTCCATAAATCCCTCAGAATTGTCCTGGGTCATTGCATTGCTGCTAGTACAGAAGTCTATTACATTCTATTTTACCACAGTGTTTTGGTCTCTGTGTACAATGTTCTTCTGGTTCTGCTCCTTTTGCGCTGCATCAATTCCTGGAGGTCTTTCCAGTTCACATGGAATTTCTCCAGTTTATTATTCCTTTGAGCACAATAGTATTCCACCACCAGCATATACCAGAATTTGTTCAGCCATTCCCCAATTGAAGGGTATACTCTCATTTTCCAGTTTTTGCCACCACAAAAAGCACAGCTATTAATATTTTTGTACAAGTCTGTTTATCTATGATCTCTTTGGGGTACAAACCCAACAATGGTATGGCTGGACCAAAGGGTAGACAGTCTTTTATAGCCCTTTGAGCATAGTTCCAAATTGCCATCAAGAATGGCTGGATCAGTTCACAATTCCAACAGCAATGCATTAATGTCCCAATTTTGCCACATCCCCTCCAGCATTCATTACTCTCCCTTTCTTTCATTTTAGCCAATCTGCTAGGTGTGAGGTGATACCTCAGAGTTGTTTTGATTTGCATTTCTCTAATTATTAGAGATTTGGAACACTTTCTCATGTGCTTATTGATACTTTTGATTTCTTTACCTGAAAATTGCCTATTCATGTCTCTTGCCCATTTGTCAATTCGGGAATGGCTTGATTTTTTTATACAATTGGTTTAACTCCTAGTATATTTGAGTAATTAGACCCCTGTCAGAGTTTTTTGTTATAAAGATTTTTTTCCCAATGTGTTGTTTCCTTTCTGATTTTGGCTACATTTTTTTTGTTTGTACAAAAGCTTTTTAGTTTGATGTAATCAAAATCATTTATTTTACATTTTATAATTTTCTCTAACTCTTGCTTGGTTTTAAAATCTGTCCTTTCCCAGAAATCTGATAAGTAAAATACTCTGTGTTCACTTAACATATTTATAGTTTCACTCTTTATATTCAAGTCATTCACCCATTCTGAATTTATCTTGGTGTAGGGTGTAAGATGTTGATCTAAACCTATTCTCTCCCATATTGTTTTCCAAATTTCCCAGCAGTTTTTGTCAAATAGTGGATTTTCGTCCCAAAAGTTGGGCTCTTTGGGTTTATCATACACTGTCTTGCTGATGTCACTTACCCCAAGTTTATTCCACTGATCCTCCCTTCTGTCTCTTAGCCAGTACCATACCGTTTTGAGGACCACTGCTTTATGGTACAGTTTAATATCTGGTACTGCTAGGTCCCCTTCCTTCACATTTTTTTCATTATTTCCCTTGATATTCTTGATCTTTTGTTATTCCAAATAAAATTTGTAATAGTTTTTCCTAATTCAGTAAAAAAGTGTTTTGTTAGTTTGATAGGTATGGCGCTAAATAGGTAAATTAATTTGGGTAGAATGGTCATTTTTATTATATTAGCTTGTCCTAACCATGAGCAATAAATATTTTTACAATTGTTTAGGTCTAGTTTTAATTGTTTGGGAAGTGTTTTGTAGTTGTTTTCATATAATTAGTGTTTTCTTTTGGTAGACACATTCCTAATTATTTTATATTTTCTAGGGTGATTTTAAATGGTGTTTCTCTTTCTACCTCTTGCTGCTCTAATGTGTTGGAAATATATAGAAATGCTGATGATTTATGTGCATTTATGTTGTATCCTGCAACTTTGCTAAAGTTGTTGATCATTTCTACAACCTTCTTAGTTGACTATCTAGGATTTTTTTTAACATTTATTAATATTCATTTTTAACATGGTTACATGATTCATGCTCCTCCTTTCCCCTTCAACCCCCCCCCACCCCCGCTACCCATGGCCGATGCGCATTTCCACTAGTTTTGTCATGTGACCTTGATCAAGACCAATTTCCAAATTGTTGGTAGTTGCATTGGTGTGGTAGTTTTGAGGCCACATCCCCAATCATGTCCACCCTGACCCATGTGTTCAAGCAGTTGCTTTTCTTATATGTTTCCTCTCCTGCAGTCCTTCCTCTGAATGTGGGTAGCATCTTTACCATAAATCCCTCAGAATTGTCCTGGGTCATTGTATTGCTGCTGGTACAGAGGTCCATTACATTCGATTTTACCACAGAATGTCAGTCTCTGTGTACAATGTTCTTCTGGCTCTGCTCCTTTCGCTCTGCATCAGTTCCTGGAGGTCTCTCCAGTTTGCCTGGAACTTCTCCAGTTTATTATTCCTTTTAGCACAATAGTATTCCATCACCCGCATATACCACAGTTTGTTCAGCCATTCCCCAATTGAAGGACATACCCTCCTTTTCCAGTTTGTTGCCACCACAAAAAGCGCAGCTATGAATATTTTCATACAAGTCTGTTTATCTATGATCTCTTTGGGGTACAAACCCAACAATGGTATGGCTGGATCAAAGGGCAGGCAGTCTTTTATAGCCCTTTGAGCATGGTTCCAAATTGCCAGCCAGAATGGCTGGATCAGTTCACAGCTCCACCAGCAATGCATTAATGTCCCAATTTTGCCACATCCCCTCCA
>NC_058135.1:85641043-85728178 GCF_016433145.1 Gracilinanus agilis
TATATTATAATTATTATATATTATAATTATATTCATCCCTTCCCCTTCCCATGCCCTCTTTGTGTGTAATAGAATATCCTATTTTTCTTACTCATTCAAGTTTCTCTTGGTGTCCTCTACTATTCACCCACCTCTTTCCCACCCCCATATCATCTTAGACCATTTAGTATTCCAATCTCTCTCTACGAATAATTCTTCTAATTACTATAATAGTGAATACTATAATATTGAATAGAGTTCCTTAAAGAGAATTATACATAACATTTCTCCATATATGAATACCAATAATTAGGTTATATTGAAGCCCTTAAAGAGGCAAATTTAAAAAAAATAAGTGTTTTCTTTCTTTCCCCTCTGTTTCTTATTTACCTTTTCATATTTCTCTTGATTTTTGTGGTTGGATATCGAACTTTCCATTTAGTCCTGGTCTTTTCTGTGTAAATACTTGATAATATTCTATCTTGTTAAATGTCCAAACTTTCCCTTGGAAGTATCTGGTTAGTTTTGATGGGTAGGTGGATCTTGGTTATAGGCCCATTTCTCTTGCCTTTCTGAATATCATATTCTAAGCCTTGCAATCTTTTAGTGTGGAGGCTGCCATTTCCTGTATGATCCTGATTGGTGCTCCTTGATATTTGAATTTTTTCTTTCTGGCTTCTTGTAAGATTTTTTCTTTTACTTGGAAGCTCTTGGATTTGGCTATTATATTCCTGGGGGTTGTCTTTTAGTGTATAGGGTGATCTATGGATCCTTTCAATGTCTATATTGTCCTCTTGTTGTAGAACTTAATTTTGTTGAATTATTTCTTTTAGTATGGATTCCAAATTTCTATTAATTTCTGCTTTGTCAGGAAGACCAATGATTCTCAGATTGTCTCTTCTGGACCTGTTTTCTTGGTTTGTTACTTTCTCATTGAGATATTTCATATTTCCTTCTATTTTATCAGTCTTTTGACTTTGTTTTATTTGTTCTTACTGTCAAGAGATCATTAGCTTCTAATTGCTCAATTCTAGCCTTTAAGGACTGGTTTTCAGCTATAATCTTTTGGTTTTCCTTTCCAATCTGGTCATTTCTGGTGTTCAATTTGGTCATCAGTTCATTTGATTTCTGAGCCTCACTTTCCAATGGCAAAATCCTGCCTTTTAAACTGTTATTTTCTTGCCAGATTTTCATTTCCAATTTGCTTACCATTTTATTTGATTTTGGGGCATCTTTCTCTAATTGGGAGTTTCTGTCTCCTAACCTGTTATTTTCCTTTTTAGCTATTTCACACTTCTCTCACCATATCTCTTCCTTCTTCCTCATCATCTCTGATTTGAACTCTTCAATAGCTCTTGGCCAGTTTTCATTATTTTGGGAAGGTTTGGATATGATTACTTATTTGTTCTCCTCTGCTGTTTGCTCTTTTGTCTGGATTTTCTCTGTGTAAAAGTTGTTGAGTGGTACAGATTTTATTCTTGATGATCTTTCTCTTTTGGGGTTCTTGTCCCTGGCTTGCCATTGTTAGCCCTGTACCCTCTCAGGTTCATCCTCACAGTCTGTCTGCACTCTTTAGGCTCCTGAGGTCTCAGTTGTGCTCAGTCAAGCCTCCTGGTGGTCCCCTTACTTGTTCCTCTGACCAAGGCTCCTTTAACAGTCTCAGGGTATTGCTTCCACAATTGTGAACCCCTTTTGCACTGGGTCCCCACTCAAGGTCCATGCCTGCTCTCCAGATCAGTGTCTTCGCCTGCACTCAGGATTTGTGTCTGGGCCTGGGTCCACAGCTGCACTCGTACCTGGTGTCAGGGTCTGCTTTCAAAGTCCACACATGTTCTTTAGCCTCTTGGGGTCTTAAGTTTTGCTGCTATCAGGAGCAGGCCCTGGTGACCCTAGGTAGCTGCCAAGTACTTAATCCATGCCCCAAACTTGCTCCAACTCTTGTGTTCTGGCTTTGGCACTGTAGGTAGTGTGGGGTGAGGGAGGGGGTTGCTCAGCTCCCGTTTTAGTGAGAGCTGTTTCACCCCTTTATAGCATGGAAATGCCCCGATTCCACGTATCTCCAATACTGTGCCCTGTTGTGGGGTCCCTTTGTTCCTCTGTATTTGTTTTCATGTCTTCTTGAGGAGTCTTGTATGTTTTGGTTAGGAGAGCTTAAGCAGCTGCTTTTTACTCTGCCGCCATCTTAACCAGGAAGTCCATTCATTTCCACTGGTTTTCACATGGGTCATCTATCAAGACCTAGTTCCATATTATTGATAGTTGCATTGGTGTGGTTGTTTCCAGTCTACATCCCCAATCATATCCTCATCAATCCATATGTTCAAGCTTTTGTTTTTCTTCTTTGTTTCCACTCCTATAGTTCTTCCTCTGAATTTGGGTAGCATTCTTTCCCATAAATCAGTCAGAATTGTCCTGGGTCACTGGATTGCTTCTAGTACAGAAGTCCACTACCTTCGATTTTACCACAGTGTATCAGTCTCTGAGTACAATGTTCTTCTGGTTATGCTCCTTTCACTCTGCATCAATTCCTGGAGGTCATTCAACTTCACATGGAATTCCTCCAGTTCATTTTTCCTTTGAGCACTGTAGTATTCTATCACTAGCATATACCACAATTTGTTTAGCCATTCTCCAATTGAATGGCATACCCTCATTTTCCAGCTTTTTGCCACCACAAAAAGAGCGGCTATAAATATTTTTGTACAAGTCTTTTTATCTATGATCTCTTTGGGGGTACAAACCCAGCAGTGGTATGGCTGGTTCAAAGGGCAGCCAGTCTTTTAGACCTCTTTGGGCATGGTTCCATTAGTCTTTTAGTTGATATTCTAGTATTTTTTAAGTATACCATCATATCATATGCAAAGATAGATAGTTTAGTTCTTACTATAATCCCTTCGATTTATTGGTCTTTTCTAATTGCTATTGCTAGTGTTTCTAGTGCAATATTATATAATAGGAGTTATATGTCAGGATAATTTTCAATGATTCCTTTTTACTCATTATGTGGATAGAAGTTTAAACTTCAGTTTTAATATCTGACCTTCCAGTGAGTAGCCAAAATTAATTCATTTAATTATTGACTGATAAAATCTTCTTGCTCTATAACAGACTCTCAAAAGTCTTCTCCAACACCATGATTCAAAACTGTTATCATTCCTCCCTCATTCCACCTACCTTACCAGAATCTAAGTGAGCTCAGGGAAACCTCTAGGTTCTCAGGGGGCTGGCTGAGTACACCACAGACTTCCCCTTGAGAGTAGCTAGTCTTGGGACCCCAGGAGCATGAGGAAATTTGGAGATTTGGCACAGAGATTGGGCATATTGAGCTATAGCAGATGCTGCAGAGACTAAAAAAAATAACCTCAGGGCAAAAACCTCTCTAGAGCTCAATACAAAGATCCAGGAAGGAACAAAGCAATGGCTACCAACACCCAAGAACTACAATCTACAATTACCAAAAACCCAAAGTTTTTGTAGAAAAAAAAACAATGTAATCAAAATTAGAAGGGAAGTAACAAATTGGGAAAAAATCTTTATAACCAAAAACTCTGACAAAGGTCTAATTACTCAAATTTATAAGGAGCTAAATCAATTGTACAAAAAGATCAAGTCATTCCCCAATTGATAAATGGGCAAGGGACATGAACAGGGTATTTTCAGATAAAGTAATCAAAACTATCAATAAGCACATGAAAAAGTGTTCTAAATCTCTTATAATTAGAGAAATTCAAATCAAAACAACTCTGAGGTATGACCTCACACCTAGCAGATTGGCTAACATGACAGCTATGGAAAGTAATAAATGTTGGAGGGGATGTGGCAAAATTGGGACATTAATGTGGAGTTGTGAATTGATCCAACCATTCTGAATGACAATTTAGAACTATGCTCAAAAGGCTTTAGAAGACTGCCTGCCCTTTGATCCAGCCATAAAACTGCTGTACTTATACTACAAAGAGTTAATAAGGAAAAAGACTTATACAAAAATAGTTATAGCCACACTCTTTGTGGTGGCAAAAAATTGGAAAACGAGGGGATGTCTTTCCATTAGGGAGTAGCCGAACTAATTGTGGTATATGTTGGTGATGGAATACTATTGTGCTCAAAGGCATAATGAACTGGAGGAATTCCATGTGAATTGGAACCACCTCCAGGAATTGATGCAGAGTGAAAGGAGCCTGAACCAGGAGAGCCTTGTACATAGAGACTGATACACTGTGTTACAATAGTATGTAATGGACTTCTGTACTTTCAGCAATGCAATGATCCAAGACAATTCTGAGGGACTTATGAGAAAGAACACTATCACATCCGGAGTAAGAACCGTGAGAGGAAAAACACAGAAGAAAAAGAACTGCTTGATAACATGGGTCTATGGGGATAAGATTGGGGATATAGACTCTAAATGATAACCCTAATGCAGATATTAATAATATGGAAATAGGTCTTGATCAATGACACATGTAAAAACCCAGTGAAATTGCTTGTTGGTTATGGGAGTAAGGTAGGAGGGGGAAAGGGAAAGAACATGAATCATGTAACCATGGAAAAATATTCTAAATTAATCAATTAAATGACATTTTTCAAGGGGCATCTGGGTTGCTCAGTAGATTGAGAACCAGGCCTAGAGATGGGAGATCCTAGGTTCAAATCTGGCCTCAGGCACTTCCCAGCTATGGGACCCTGGGCAAGTCATTTGACCCCCATTGCCTACCCATACCACTCTTCTGCCTTGGAGCCAATATACAGTATTGACTCCAAGATGGAAGGTAAGGGTTTAAAAAAAATAAATAACATTTTTCAAATCACAAGAAAATATTAAATAAGAAAATTTAAGTTTTTTAAAGGTAAAGTAAGAGTAAAATAAATAAAAATAAAAATAAATAAAATTGGGATGTAAGCTCATCTTCCAGTTGTGATAATGAGATTAAATCTACCTTGCCCATCTTTAGAGGTGTAAACATCTCAACTGAACTCACAGGTTGGGTGGTCTGTAATCCACATGTGTTAGAATGAGTAACAAATCAGAATTTACTGAGTGCCTCCTGGGCAGTCCTAAGAAAAGTTTCTTTTGTTATTGGACACTCAAACTAAGAGGAAGGCATAGGAAGTGATGCAAAAGAGGTCCCTTTAAAAAGAGAGACTTTCAGTGAGCCAGAGCTTCTTGTTCATTGCTGGGACCTGGAGGAGAGCTGGACCTTGAACCCTGAGACCTTGATGAGACTGCTCTTAAATCTCTCTTAGAATTACACGTGGTGAGTGAAGAAGAATGCCTCCATTAACCTTCCAGGAGGTACTAGCCTCTGGGAGGCTCCCTTGATTGGGAGAAGCCCTTGTGGCTAAAACCCTTGTTAATTGACTTTTAGGCTCTGGTTGGGTTTCTGCAACCCTGGCAGAGTAAGGCCCACATTTAAATACATATCTCTTATTCTACCCTCTTCTCATCTCTCTTCTTCCACTTTCTCCTATATTTTGTAAATAAACTTCTATAAATGTCATTTTAACTTGAGGTTATTCTTAATTGGGGATTGATAATTGTTCAATCCCCTGGAGACCAACCTTTTAATATATTCAACCAAAAGCCCCTTTTTCCCCTTTACACAATCCAGTGATAACTGTTGGATTTTCCAAATTTTCTGGCAAATTGAATGCAGAATTTTAGCAATAGTATCTCTCAGTATTTTTGATAGTAAAGTCAAGATTCCATCAAGATTTCATCACTTCAGCCTTAAGGTTAGGAATGCTACTTGAGGCCCCCTTGAATTCATTTTCCAGGATATCTGCTTTTAAATGGTTAGTAACCAAGCAACTGTCATTATGTGCAATGTTAAAATATTTCCTGTGTAGTTCTTTGTATTCTTTCCACCTCTTCTTAATCTTTTTTATTTCTGTTAAATTCCTACCATTTTTAACTTTTATCATGCCAGTTTTTTCAGTACGTGTTCTCTTGACATTTCAATTTTTTTTGAAGAAATCTCTTGTCTTTCCTATTCTATTGTTGTTGTTCTTTGTATTTCAGCGCATCACTCATTTATAGAAACCTGATCTCCTTCCTTTTCTTTGGAATTCTGCATTCAGTTGGGTATATCTTTCCACTTTTCTTTTACTTTTTGTTTTTATTTATTCCTCAGCTACTGCTAAAGTCTCATCAGGCACCTTTTAGTTTCTTCTTTTCTTTGAATTGATTATGTTGCTGCCCCCTGAAAAATAGAATAAACTGCGTAGTTCTTCAGATATTCTATCTACCACACATAAACCTTTGAATCTATTTATCACTTCCATGTCATAATCATTAAGGATGTTATTTAGGTTAAGTCTATAGGGTCTGATGATATCTTTGAAGCCCTCTCTATGATAAGGATATAGAGCTCAGATCTGTGATTTCACTGATATTAGGAATTCCTTTATAAGAAAATTCATTCTACTAATGTAGGTTGGTACATTCTTCACATCTTATATGCTTATAGAGCTGCTTCAGGCAATGAGAGGTTAATGACTTGCTCAATATCATGCAATCAGTGTGTTAGAAAAAAGGAATAAATCTTGGTCTTCCTAACTGAAGCCTACTCTCTAGGCATTACACCATGATGCTTCTCAAGTCATATAGATGGTTTTAAGATAGATAGATACACAGATAGTTATGATTTAATCACATAATTTGTGAATAGTAGTGGCAAACCAAACCTTAAAGATTTTATTCTATTATATTCCCCATATTATGAGTGACTAGAAGATTTGATCAGTGGAAACTCTTGGTTGTTGTCAACAATTCAAGCTAATGTAAGCTTAGACATTTATATGCATTCTATTCGAAAATATAATAAGGGAGTCAAGTATAACATAGTCTTACTAAAGAGATGTAGAAAATTGTCCCAAAGAAACAAAAGCAAAGCCATCCCACAGGATTTGTATATTTTAGTTGCTTCAGCTTTGAAGGCTATTCTTTGGTATAAGTAAGAATACAACCAATTGGATATTTCACCATTTCACTGTTCTTGCATTATCAGTAAAGGCCAGATACCTTTTGTTTCACAGTTGCAGTTTTATACCTACTTCTCAAACATTCTGGAGTTAAAAAAAACACAAGGTTCTTCTATTCAAAATCATTTTTTAAAGGAGCTATAATATGGATAATAATGAATTACATGCAAATAAAACAGACATCACATACCTTGATATTGTTTTTTTTAACAGTAGGTAAAAAATGATGAAATAAAAGTTTGTCCTCAAAAGCATATAGTGCTAATAATGGAGTTGAATCCTAGACTGCTGGTGAGAAAACAATATTTTAGAACAAAGAAAGATTTGTCTAACAATCTATGAAATTATAAACAATACAAAAATACTATATATGTATCTATGATTATAAAACATGTAAACTGTTAATGTGAGGTTATGATGTTCTATCCATAGATATTAAAGAAAAGTAGTTGTGAATCTGAGAAATATCTGTCCTATATCTAAGTTTCTACTAGCTATAAAGGTCATGCTGTATGAACCAAGATGTATTTATCATTAATTTACTCCACTTCTAAGAAAAAGTGCCAATAAATCCATTTGGGGCTCAATGAACAAAGCAGACAAAAAGATTTAAAGACCCCATACTCAAATACTCCATGATCTGTTTATATTATGTTCATATTTATTTATTATTTCTTTTAAATTATGCTGTATAAATTATCCTCCTGGTTCTGTTTTTTTTTATCAATGGCAAAGAGGTAAAATAGAAAATTTGGAACTGAAAATTAAATTGAATTTAAAAATAAAATAAAATCATAAACTTAAGAATGCCAGAAAAAAAGCAAGAAAATAAGAGGAAAATAATTCTTAGAATCTAAATATCATACTAAGAAATTTTACCAGTAAAGGCAAATAAAGTGACAAGAAAAACTTGGTTTTATTTTTTCCCCCATGCCCAATAAAGTTCCATTATCTTTGTCCATCATATTGTCCTGTTATTGTGGTCAATGCATACATAATTCTTGTTTCTCTGACCCAAGTTTCACTCAATTTATATGTATTTCAAATTTGTGAATTTTATGGTACCATATTGTCATACAAGTATATTAAAGATCAATGCTTTCATCAGGATGAGGAAATCACATTTTTTAATTTCCCAAGCAGATGACAACTTCTATCTCTATCTTGGGAAATGCCTATAGTACATAATGATTAAGTGACAACTAACATCACATATTTCACGGCCCAGAATGTATGATTTGAACCTATGTCATTTTGTCTCCAGACCTAGTACTCTATTCATTATATACCCTTTCTCTGCTAATGGCTAAAACATTGTTCAGTGCCTATCAGAGAATACAGCAGGAATGTGTTGGTGTATATTTTTGCACACACAAATATATATTGCATGTATATAGCATACACACTGTAGGTATGTAATGAACACTTGTTTATTTATAAAATTCCTTTGCATTATTTATATATTCTTCCATTTGGGGATATATAGATTGTTTCTTTGTTCACGTTTTAAAATATTAAGAAAACAACTGTGATTAAATCTAGACAGACAGATCTTTTTTTCCCCCTTTTTGGGGAGGTTGTGTGTAGTATTTTTAGGAGTAAGCCTTGCCAATAGTATCTAAGGTCACCAAATCAGGATTATGATCTTTATTACAGAAATGATTATTAAAATTTTTTAAATAATCAATTTCTTAATATACTTCCCAACTGGAAAGAATATTCTCCTTTTCTTGTCTTGTGTTTTTTAAATCTATATTTTAATGTTTATGCTAACAGCAGAAATAGACAATCTTTTAAAAATTGCTTCATGATTACAATTTCATCCCTCTTGCCCCCCTCCTAGCCCACTTCCACACCAAAATCATGGTCTTACTTATCGAAGAGGGCTTTGATCTGTCAGTTTTAAAACTATTGCCCCACATAGGATTCAGCATATCTGATTCATGTATGAACAAAACAGTGACATAGTGTCAACTTTACCGATGAAACACCTGCAAAGCCATGATTTCTCACAATTGATCTTGACATTTCAGAGAGCTAAAGGAAAGATCACTGCAACTCTAACATTTTTGACTTTGCATTCTACTGTACAGCTTTCCTGATTGTCCCAGTTCCCTCAACTGTGCTATTTATTATACTGCCTTGATATTAACCATTTACAGAATTAGGCTAGTTCTGCAATAGTAGTTAGAGAGGTGGAGTATTCCTCATGATAGAATTCTTAGGAGATAATGTCACACAAGAGTTTCATGGATATGGTTATACAATCCTTCTATACTCATATTCTGCATATTGAGGTCAACTTCAGTGGTAGGCAAATTCATGAGGTAATTTTGTATTTTTGAAGTATTGCATTCTGAGGGGAAGAAAAGGTATTTTTTTGAGTTTGTTCTATATATGAATCACAATTTTGATATCAAATATGTTAATATTTCCAAATCCTCATGCTTTTTTTGGTGTGTTCTCCTCACTAACAAAACAGATTTCCATCTATTCCATGCTTTAGAAAGTACTTTAAGTATACTGTTGTGGCCAAAAATGATCACTCTATGTTTTATTGAAGTTGGCTAGTCTTCTGTTGATGAACTTCTCCAAGCCTAATTAGGTAGGTCTATAGTCAAAAGATGACCATTCTATCAACAGGCACTTTCCCAGAGTATTCAAGAACCCAGGATTAACTCCATGCCATAAGAAGGCATTTAAGGAAGAATTTTATATTGGAATAGTGTCATTGGTCTTGGACTCAATTCCTTTAACTATTTAAATCCAAGGTAAGGAGCAATGTGCTACACAGGAAAGAATATTGACTCTTGAGTCAGAGGTACCTCTTATGTGGGATAACTGTGTTACATTGAATAAGGAACTGAAGCCTCCTAGACATTATTTGCCTTATATACCCAACAAAGAGGGTGATCTTTCTTTCTCTCCCTTTTGGCCTCTCTTGGTAGAAATATGGGTAAGTCTAAGGAGCATTTTACCAAAAACCAATCACAAAAATGGCACAAAGATGGCATCAATAAATCTAAGTCATAGAGATATCAGTCACTGAAAGGTTTTGACCCCAAGTTTCCAAGAGACATGTGCTTTGCCAAAAAAAATAATTAAAAAAGGGCTGAAGAAGACGCAGGCTAACAATGCCAAAGCTATCAAAGTCCAAACAGAGGCCTTCAAGGCCAAGTCCTCAGACCCAAAATTTCAAACACCAGTGCCCAGAATGCTGGCCACAAGATGGCCATCAAGCTTTCAAGCCTTAGGGTGCCCAGGATTCAGGATTAATAAGCCTGACTCTAAGGTTGCCAAAACCACTGACCCTAAGGCTGCCAAGCCCACTGACCTCAAGGTCACCAAGTCTGAATTCAAAATCACCAAGTCTGACCCCAAAACTACAGAATCTGGCTCCACCATCACAAAACCTGATTTCAAATTCACCAAGGCTTCAAAGTCTGGCACCAATGTCACCAAGTTTGATCTCAAGGCAGCCAAGGTCTTTGAGTCTAATCCCAAGGCCACACAGTCTGATTCTAAGGTTATGAAGCCCAGTGATTATTAGGCTGCTAAGCCTGCTGAATCCACTGGCCCTACTGGCCTGAAACCAAATATACTAGGGTAAAGCTTCTGGTCCCCAGTCTCCAAAATAGATGCTTCAGTACAGACTGACTTGTTTAAACCTTAAAGCACCATTTTTTTAAACAGCCAAGATATGGTTAGTAACTCTTTTGTACAAATGAAAGAAATGATGTCACAAGAAAAAAATAAAGGCCTTGTATTAGATGGTGGCCAAGGTTCTTTCCAATTCCAGATACTGGTTATTACTCCATTTGTAGCTACTAATTTACATGAAGCAAATAAAATCAATGATCAGAGATTTGACCACAAATGAACTAGAGAATAAATCTATTCAATTGATCAAAAGAGCTGAAATAGGGGAGAGGAGTATATTTCTAATATATGTTTGAAAGAATTGGCATAAATTTCATGACTGCCTCCTCATGTTCTTCAAAGATCTATATCCTATAGTCATTAACCGTGTTTTCCCCTCTATTAATGTAATTTACTATTTTTGCTCAAAATGGCTATAATAGCCACGCTCTTTGTGGTGGCAAAAAATTAGAAAATGAGGGGATGTCCTTCAATCTGGGAATGGCTGAACATATTCTGGTATCTGTTGGTGATGGAATACTATTGTGCTCAAAGGAATAATGAACTGGAGGAATTCCATGTGAACTGGAACAACCTCCAGGAATTGATGCAGAGTGAAAGGAGCAGAATCAGGAGAACATTGTACACAGAGACTGATACACTGTGTTACAATCATATGTAATGGACTTCTGTACTTGCAGCAATGCAATGATCAAAGACAATTCTGAGGGACTTATGAGAAAGAACACTATCCACATCCAGAGAAAGAACTGTGGGAGGAGAAACACAGAATAAAAACTGTTTGATCACATGACTCGATGGGGATATGATTGGGAATATAGACTCTAAATGATCACCCTAGTGAAAATATCAATAATATGAAGAAAAGTCTTGAATAAGGGCACATGTAAAACCCAGTGGAATTGCATGTCAGCTATGGGAAGGGGTAAGGGGGAGGGGAGAGAAAGATCATGAATCTTGTAACCATGGAAAAATCTTCTAAATTAATTAATTTAATTTGCCAAAAAAATTAAAAGGCTATAACATTAAATATAAAAATGTATGATAAAACAAAATCATGTGTGTTCAATAGCATTGATATATGGAGAGGCAATCTCCTGGCTGACATTTTTAAAAAATATCCTTGTATCCCTGATATCTTTAAAATGACACCTTTTCACACCTGCATTTGGACACAAAATATATACCCTCTGGTAGAAGACAGTGAGTATGTCCTCTCCATTGTGACCAAAGAGCTAAGGATCTCTCTATATGAGAGTAAAGCTTGAGGAATCTTAAAAAGGTCCAAGCAGTCACAGTTCTCATATCTTATCTAAGCAAAGTATAAGTGATTATTTTTATTTCATAATGAAAGACCGGATCATTCTCCAAAAGCTTTCTCCATATAAGAATATAATATATGATTAAGAAAAAATATTCCAAAGTGTATATTGCTTTAATCTATTGTAATTAAATATTAGAAGACTTCCATGGTGGCTTTTCAGTTCAGTCCCCTTTGTTTGAGTATTGAGTACCCCATATACTTTGTTAATTGATTGACTATTATATCTTACTGAGAAATGTCATTACCAATGAATATCACAATTCTTGAAAATTCTTTTTCTGTTTCAGTAATTCAATAAGTCCATCAAAAGTGTTCCTTGTTCATTATTAATGGCTTATGTTTCTATTCAGGCTTCATTAATATGACATTAAATAAACTCATTGGTCTTGATTTATTTTATGAGAAAGAACAGTAATAGGGTAGCATATATAGATGTATTAAAGGGAACAAAATGATGATGATAATAAGAGACTAATATTATAATACACTCTAAATAATTCCTCTAACTGACAACAAACAGAAAATAATCTCAAGAGCATTCCTTATCTTCATGATTTTAGTTATTTGAATGATTATGAAGATTTTGAAGAAGAGTTCTTATTTTTTTCTTTTGATTACAATTTTCATTATAAAATACTATCAAATACTTATGAATATTGTATTGCAGAATACACTGTGTTTGATTTTGGTTGTGCAATTTAAACTGTAGGATGTCAAACAGTGCTCCTATTATACAATTACAATGTGTGTTTCTGCAAACGTATTTCATGTTAAATTTTATTTAAAAGACATTGAGAGAATCTGTCAAGGATACTTTATTCTGTCCTTGTGAATAAGTTAGAGCTTTCATTTTCATCATCTTGAGCCTCTTAAAATTTCTATGAAGTGAATATTTTCTTGGGGTATTTTTGTGTAATTTTCTTTCTGTTTACTGAGGGGTGGTGGTGGAAGGATAAACCACTGAATTTAGAGCAAGAAAATTTTCTATTAAAATTTGGCTGCTGCTGCTGCTGCTTAGATAAATGAATTAATGTAGGCCTCAATTTCTTTATCTGAAAAATGGAAAAGTTGGAGATCTGTGATCACTTCTAATCCTAAATTTTAGGATTTTATATTCTAACATTGGACTACAAGGCCTAATATACCTAAGAATCTGCTTAGATAATGGAAAGCATCAATTTTGGCTGAACCCCCAAAATATTCATTGTGTTAGCTATAGAGTTATCTAGTAAGCTCAGTGGATAGTGAATCAGGCCTGGATCTGGGAGGTCCTGGGTTCAAATTTGATCTCAGAAATTTCCTGGTTGTGTGACACTGGATAAATCACTTTATCTACATTGCCTGACCCTTGCTATTTTTTTGTCTGGGATCTTGTGGTTTCTCAGTATTTATTCTAAGTCAGAAGACAAGATTTTTTTGTTTTGTTTTATTCTGTTCTATTTGCTTTTTAAAGTATTACCTATGTTTAAGGTATGGTGCTAGATTTTAACTCATATTTGAGGCCCATTATCAAGGATAATTTATAGATTTGGGTTGTTATTTTGAATAGTTGTTTCAGGAGGATATTTCACATCTAGACTTTTAATTAAGCAGGATTACACTTAGTACTACAAAAGAAGGGCATTTTCTTTCTTGGATACACTTAATAAACAGCTTATGCTGTCTCAATCATTTATTTTCGCTAACAAATGTCTTTTACTGAGTATAACCACTTCTTGACCCTTATTTATTTATTCATTTTTAAACCTTTACCTTCTGTCTTAGAATTAATAGTGTATATTGGTTTCAAAGCAAAAAATGGTAAGGGATGGGCAATAAGGGTTAAGTAACTAGCTCAGGGTCACACAGGTAGGAAGCATTTGAGGCTAGATTTGAACCAGGATCTCCCATCTCTAGGCCTAGTTTTCAATGCACTAAACCACCTAGTTGCCACCTATATAATCTATTTTTAAAATCTGAATTGCTTCATTTTTCAGGTTTGAAATTCAGCTATCTACTGCATCATGCTGACTTTCTGAATTTAATGAGATTAAATTTTAAAAGTAAAAATGTAAAGGATGTCATCTAGAATTTTTACACAGGAAGAGAAGATGGACTGGTCACATGGTGAGATTGAGGTATGATAGGTGGACAGGCAGAGTGTTCTGCTGGAGCTTTTATGATGATGAGAGAAATGGAAAAGGCTTCCAGTTCATTTGGGGGTCAACCCTTTGACCAACATTTTGGAAGACATTGAGGAGAGTTCCATAAAATGATCATACATGGATTTGTTATAATATATGAGAACATAGATTTATATGATTTTTGAGCAAATTTAATTAAGTTAAAACATTTTTAATCTTAATTTTTTCTGATTACATGTTCATATAATTTGTAATGTTCATTTTCTGACCCTTTGAAATTCATATTCTCTCCCTCCCAATTGTCCTTTACCCCTCCCCAAGAAGGCAGACAATATGATATGTTATCATAAATACACATTTTCCTATTTGTCATGTTGAGAAACAAGACACATATTGCTTACACTAGACAAACATCAATGGAGGAAATATAATGAAGAATGTTTATGTTTAAATTTCCATTTGGACTCCATGTTTTCCTCCTATGGTGGTGGATATCCTTTTTCATCAAGATTCCTTTAGATTTATCCTGGCTTCTTGCCTTGTTGATTATTATAATACAATACAATACAATACAATACAATACAATATAATACAATACAATATAATATAATATAATATAATATAATATAATATAATATAATATAATATAATATAGTATAGTATAATATAATATAATATAATATAATATAATATAATATAATTAATATAATATAATATAATGTAATGTAATGTAATGTAATGTAATATAATATAATATAATATAACATAACATAACATAACATAACATAATATAACATAATGTAACATAATATAACATAATATAACATAATATAATATAATATAGCATGACATAAAACATTTCATAATAATTGGCAAAAAGTAAGATCATAAAAAACCCCTGGAAAGATTTATATGAAATTATACAGTGATGTGAGCAGAATCAGGAGAACATTGTACACAGTAACAACAATAATATATGATGATCAGCTGTGAATGACAGCTAAAAATAACTTCTTAAGTCCAAAATGGGGTGCCATGACTAGATAGCAATTCATCTAATGATTTTTGTGGACATCAAACTAAATATAATTTCTCAGGGATACTGCGGCTGAAAAAGTTAATGCAATCAGAGCCTACATGTTAGGATGAGCAAGGGAGGCACACTGTCCAAGATTAAGGAATTAATTCAGTGAACTCTGCCCTTTTCAGACTATATCTAAAGTAGTATTGCATTTAGGAAAGACATTTCTAAGTTGGAAAGCATTCACAGAGCATCCAGTAAATAGAGAGAATTTGTCATATTTCCATATGACAAGAAAGAAAATGAACTGGAGATTTTTAGCTTGGAAAAGACGCTATGGTTGGAACATGGTAACCATCTACAATAATTTGAATGAACATGAAGTAGTAGAGAGAATAATAGACTTGTTTAATTTGACTCCAGAGGGCAGAATGAGAGGCTCTAGAAATCAGATATTTGCAGCGAGCAAAAACTAGGCTTATTGTAAGGGAAATCAAACATCTTAATGATTGGCATTATCATTTAATCTAAGCAGAATGAACTATTTTAGTATATAAAATTGTTCCCATTCACCCAATGTCTTCAAAATAGAGACTGTGGAATAACTTTTTGGCATTATTCTAGAATAGGTTTTATTGAGTTATGTGCCGAAATATATGGTATCTTAGGTCAGTTTCAAGTTGTATATTCCCTATACTGAACCAGGCCGTGGAAAAAAAAAAAAAGGGATGCACTTGCATTAGCAGACTGAGTTGAAGAAGATACTCCAGAAGTATTTATTACAATAGCATAATATGTATTCCATAACGGGAGAAGTGGGATTATATCTATTTACATTTGAATTTCTTATTGTGCTTAGAAGCGCAAAGAAAGCCACATTTTAAGAAAAGCAGACAACAAAACCTCAAAACAAAACAAATACTAGGAGATATACAGAAACAGGCATATAGCATCATCACAAAGTAGATAGAAAAATAACATCGATTTTCAAAGAAAAATTTATAAAATCCTATCACACTATGCTAGATTCCATGGGGGGCTGTTAAGTTTAGATTATGTACTTTATTAAAAAAATACTTGCAATCTGTTTCAGTCAATCCTATGGTGTATGTTACCCCCCCCCAAAAAAAAAAGCTTGATAGTCATATTCACGGGATGATTGAAAAAAAAAACAACAACAAAGAACTAGCATTTTAAAAGAATAATTAAATTAATGTGAAGATCAGAGAAAGGAAGATTAGGGCAATATCTCCTTCCTTTGGGTGTCCATTTGTCTTCTCTGATCATTTAGAGAAACTTTTCAGTGCTCTAGGCAGCTCTGAATGACTAGAAAATACAGAGACAGTGTCAATGCGCATTGGTAGAGGAAATTTCCTGAGCTCAGAATTCCTTTTACACAGATCCAGGTTCTATTCCTATCCCTAATTTAGATGGATATATAGACTGTTAGATAGATGCATAAATTTCTACATGACTTTATTTTCAGAATTAAAACCACAACTACACTACACAGTTAGCAAAGTTAACACCTTAAAGAGAATGATCAATGTATTATTTCTAAATAATTATACATAGATAATATATGTCTATCTGGGTTAAAGATCCCTCATCCATTTGTACCAGTGGAGGGAGCTTTCATACGAAGGAGTCCTTTATCCCAAAAAAATCATGGGTCTGGTCTGGACAAAGAAAGGGAAGAAAGAGAAAGTAAAGTACAGATCACTGAACAATTGGAGCAAGAATCATAAAAATGGGATAAGTTTTCATAGTGTCAAAGAAACACATCTTCCTGAGTTCAAATGTGAATTCATATACTTACTAGCTGTGGGACTCTGAGCAAGTCACTTAAGCTTTTTGCCTCAGTTTCCCCATTTATAAAATCACTGAAAGAAAGAAATGACAAGCCACTCCAGTACCTTTGCCAAAAATACCCTGCACATGACTGAAAAATGATAGAATAAAAAGTTTTCATCAAGTTCATTCCTTTTTTTATGTCTTTCTTATGTTCTGTTCCTTTCTTTATTTTTTCTTATCTTAAAGTGAATTCTCATTTAGAGGTGCCTACTAGGCAGAGGGAAGGTGAAGATTCCTCTTCTTTCTTGCTTTTTCCTTACTCATCCTTATCTTCCTCTTCTTTTCTATCTTAATTTCCCCCCTTATTTTCTCCTTTTTATTTTCATTTCCATCCTTTTCCTATCCTCCCTTTCTCTTTCTCTTTCAACTGCATTTTTAATTTTCTCTTCAGAGATGAGCACTTTACTTGATTTAGCAAATGACTTATTGTTGCTTCACAGTGTAGAGGGTTACATGTGTGGCATGTGTTCACATAAACTCTTCTGACCATCTGGGTATCAGCACAGAACAATGCCTATTGTTTCAATTACTTTGGCAATGAAAGAGAAACTACAGAACTGACAGAAAATAGAAAATCCTTTTGTTTATTTAATCACATTATTTGCAGCTTTGTAGGATCAAGGGAAGCTTGCAGGGTTTGGGTGTTGTTCTATGTGTTTGTTTAGGGGATAATTTTGCATGTGGATTTTAATTAACCAAGATTACACTGACAGTGGCACAAAGGAAGGACATTTTCTTTACTTGAACACACTGAATAGATTGGTTGATACTTTCTCACTCATTTATGTTCATCAACAGAGGCATCTTGCCAAGCACAGCCACCTTTTGACCCTCATAATTTCTTTTTAAGGGGAAAAGTGTGGTCGATTTTAATCCAGTCAGCCTTGGTGGAAATATTTGCAAGAAGATCAAAGGCAGGGTCATTCCAATTTTAAAAGAAGAAAGCTCACAATACACCTAGGTGAACATTACTTCACTGGGTTTCAAGTCAGCAGAAGGTTATTGTTTTCTTTTTTTAAATGCCACTAAATATGTAGCTGCTTCAATATTTCAAGGATCTCTTATTTCATCCACTAGAAAAGTAGTGAGTAAGGGTGAAAAGAATGATGGATGCAGAGTCAGAAGACCAAGGTTTTAATCCTGACTTTGTCACTTATTCCCTATATGAACTAGTTTCATTTGAACTGTCTGTGACTCCATTCTATGATCTGGAATAAAAAAAGGACTTCGATGAGATGATTTCTAAGATGTCTTTCAGCTCTAAATCTATGAGTCAATGGCACAATGATACTCCAGCAATGAAGGAAATATGCAAATATTAATTGTTAGAAAAAATATGTAACTGAAACAAGGAATATTATTTCAATAAATTCTTCACTACATAGTCTTCTACCCCATCCCCAACCACAACCCAGCTTATTCTCTGAATATCCCGTGCAATTCTTCTCCATCACCTATTCCACCTGCAAAACAGAACCAAGTCCCTGGAAACAAACCAGAAACTGTTTTGAATCACTGGCTGTAATAACACAATAGAGACTTAAAAGAAAACCCATAGAAAAGTTTTCCTTTCATCTTGTTTTCCCTACAGGTCCCAACTCTGATAATATCAAAGTGACAAAGTGAGAAGAACTTCTCATTGAAAGGAACTACAGAATAAAGTGAAATTTTTGTTCCATAATAGATTTCATGAGGGGAATTGGCACCTTATCTGCCAATGGCATTAGTTCTATATGGCAATCACTGTATGAAACATTTCAAAAGAAAGTCATCAATTATACATTTATATAGTGTATGTGTGTATATGTATATATGTGTGTGCATGTATATGTGTATATATATATATATGTTTCCATACATATCTATGTATATTTTAGATACTGAGAGGAGAGTATCATAGGATGATTTAATATCGTTCCAAATTATATTTAAGATTAATTTAGATAATATGTGATATGTTTTCTTGACATGAAATGGTTAATAATGTACCCCGACTATCTCTATGACTAATTTGTATTAATATTATTTCATTTTAGTGTAATCTTTAATAATATCTTTTTCTTCCTCCTTAATTTTTTCATCACAGACAGATACATACAGAGACGATACCAAAGTAACTTATTCTTCAGTATTTTCTTCTCTATTTCTTTCTCTCCCTGGAATAAAAATGTTGAATTCCTGCTGAGTACCCTTCAGATTTTGTATAGCATACTCTGTCTCCCTTTTTCTACCTAGTTTTGGAACATAAAGTTCCACATTCCCTGCTAAGGACTCTTTAAATTCTGCATTATTCCTTCAAATTTGAGGTGGGGGGAGTGCTTCAAATTAGAAAAAAAATTCTACTCAAACTTTTGAGAAGCAAAATAGAATCACTGACCATGTAGTTATAAAATGATGAAAATTCTACTCTAAGTATAAAAGACCAGTTTTTAGAGAAAGCTCCAAAAATGAAAAAAATGATATTATAGTATTCTTTCTTAAGCTCAGTCTGTGATCAGATGGAAAGACCTTGCTTTGCCTATAAACTTCACAAAGTATTAAAAAGAGTAGTGTACTTGGAGTCAGAGGACCTGAATTCCAATCTTGATTCTGCTATTTACTCTCTCTTTGTCAAAAGAAATTATTTAAAATTTCTGGATTTCCTCTTCTCTTTTCTAATAAAAAGATGATAGGGTAAGTGACCTCAAGTCCCTTCTAGAATCTAAGTCTATGATACTGTAATTAAGCTTCTGTCACCATAAGAAATATACTAAAAGATACAGTTTCTATTGTTCCTTCTTTTCATTTAACCCATTCAAATTATTTTGTAACAGATGAGGTAATTTATTTCATAATGGCAAGAAGAAAAATGATGGATATTTGTTGAATAAGATATAAAAGTTATAAAAGTTTGCATACATGATTAACCATATGAATGATTTAGCTACCAAAGGGATAAATAGAAATAATCTTAGAGATTCCATTCAACAAAGTCAACAAATGTTTATTTCATTTCCAGAATATACAAGATAAATATCAAAAACTGGCATAGAAAGATAAAAAACAAATCAATCATCACTTTCTAGAATCTGAAATTATACTGAGAAAATATAATAGTAAAAGTATAGCAAAGGCAAAATTAGACGAAATGTTCCCAAAATGTTTTAGTGGAGGAGGAAATTAACAGCTGAGGAAATCTTCATACAGTTGGTACTTGATTTGAACCTTTAATTATTGGAAAAATTCCAAAAAGCTAAGGAACAATTGGATTGAAAACATGGGAAGATGAGAAAAGGAGAGGGAGAGAAAAATGCAGCTTGAGTAAGTACAAAGATGATATTTGAATTTTAAAGACTTAGGGGACCTCTAACATCATCAAATCCAAGGAGAGTCACCTAATAAGGTGTCCCAGAGTCATGTGTCTTAATTTACCATTGGGGTAAAGACTCCCTCTGCATTTTGGGGGCTTGTGAGAGGAGCTGTCTTGGAGCCTTAACTATGTAAGGCAAGTATCACAGCAGGCAACAGGCCTGGCAACAACTATGCTGGGCTTGAAATCCAAGAACTTGGTCTCTTGGTCTCCAATCCCTTCCTGAACTTCAAGCACACTCATTTGCAGGCTTTCATTTGTGTGGTCTGACCATGAGGTTAGCTGGGTCCATGGGGAATCTATGATCTGATAAAACAAAATGGCTGGGGACTTAGAGTTAGTTGAGATAGTAATATTTTCTTCTTTATCTATTTTTGCTCTTTCCTAATAAATATTTATAAATTTACCATAAAGTCTCTGAGATTAATTTTTTATTTATTATAATGGAATAAAAATTTCAAAGAACTAGCATTTCAGTTTGATAAAATGTAGAATGTATAAAGGTGAATGTAAAACAAAGAAAAAAAGGCTAGTTATGTTGGCCCTTATATTCCACTCTAAGAAGTTTCTTTTGTTTCCTGGAGATAGTAGGAAGACCTTAAAAACTTTTTAGGAATATACTCCAACCTGTGATATGGGGAGAATTTTTTTAATAAATGTATGAAGGACAGACTGAAATAAAATCATAAGAATTAGGAGATGATTAAATTATTCCAGGATAATGGTGATGAGAGTCCAAAATAGAATTGCTGACTATATTGAGTAGAAAGAAGTAACATTATGAACATATCAGTGAGGGATACTGAAAGATGGCTCTGAGTATAAATGTAGGTAAATGAAAGTGTGAGCTTTTAATACAAATAATGAAGCAGAGAAAGGGCAGATTTAATGAGAAGGAAAATTTCAGGTTTTGACATGCTGAGTTTGAAGTGTCAGCAGGTAATTTAAAGTAGAAATATTGTTAGGCTTTTTGTGATATAGAACTAGGGTCTAAGATGTGTTTCTAAAATGTTGGATATAAAATTTTTGAAGTCACTTGTATAAAAGTGATTATAGGATTCATGGGGAAAATTAGATTTACAAGGGGGAAAGTACAAATGAAGAAGAGATAGAATATTAGGAGACATTTACACCTTTGGGGTGGAAAGGCATGATGGTCCAAAAAGTGAGAATAAGAATTAGTAGGAAAAGGTGTTATCAAAGTAAAAGGAAATATAAACAGTAAAGAGTGTGAGCAACCAAAGATATACAAAGTTCAAAAAATATGGGAACTAAGAAAAATAGTTAATAATTGTAGAAGAATTTCAGTACAGTAGGGGTATAGGAACCTGGATTCCAAGAAGAATAAGATAGTACCAATGACTCTATGAGTTTGGTAATGAGGGGAAGAAAAGTTATAGACTAATCACTTGACAATATCACAGTGTAAAAGGAACGATTTTTTTGTTTTTGTTTTTGTTTGTTTTGTTTTTCCTTGTTTGCTTGCTTTAGGTTAGAGAATATTTGAACATATTTGTAGGAAGTGGATAGTGAGTAAGTAAATAAGGATTGTTTAAAGTTGAGATGAGGAGAAGGAATAATCAACTGTGCAAATTCTTGAAGAAGGTAGGTGGAATTGGAATTAATGACTCAACTATTGACTTTGGCAGTAAGAAATTCCATTTTATATTCTGACCATGTAGCACAGGAGGAAAAGAGTCAAGAAGAAGAGAAGTTTTGAGGTTTGGCTTATAGAAGATAATGGAACACCTGATGAGTTTATCTGAAATTTCTCATTAAGTAAAAAAGGCAAAATTATTACAAAATACAAGGGATTGGAGTAGGAAGGATTTGGGGACCTAAGGAGAGAGAAGATTTGAGATATCTGTTATTGGAAATAAAATGCAAAGTCAACCAAGCACTACAGGAAAAGATTATTGTATAAACTTGAGAGTCTTGTTATAATTATACAACTTGAGGTTTTAGTGTTCTCAGCTGACATGATTTCATGATTTTATTTGGCACTGAACAGAAGATTTGAATAGGAAAAGGAAAGGTCATTGGTGGATATTATACAAGGTTAATGATTGGCAGAGTGCAACTGGGGAAAACACCAATCTGCAAGGGATTCAAAGATAGGTGGTATGGCCTTTTGAGGATGGTTAATTATAAAGTTGAGAATGTGAAAGGAAGATGGGATTAATTTGAAGAACAAAGAGAGAAGGAGAGACTGGTGTCTATGGGTATGAAAAATGGGTTTAGGAAAAATGAGTGGGAAAAAGAATGAAGAGACTAAAAATGAAAGGATGTTTCAAAGTGCAAGACTAATAGTTTTGTTGGAGTTGTTGTTTTTTGTTTATTTTTTCTGCTGGTATGGTTTTAGGTATAATCATCCTTGTGCATGATTGAGGCAGTGTAGAGATAGAGATCTCAAGAGTTGAAGAAATTAAGGAATTGGAAGAACATGGCATCAACCTAAATTTTGATAAACCCAACAGTAGAGGTAGAGAACAAAACTGAAACAGGCACTGAATGACTGAATATAATCCTACTGTAGAAATTGCCAATATAACTTCCTTTTAGAAACTATTATGGTACTTTAAACAAGAACATAACAAATTTCATTCAGTAAGGAAAATGTTTAAAAGTAATGTATTTCAGGGTGAAATTACCAGATAAAGTGAAGCCTAAAAGATAGATTGATAAATAAAATAGCAACAGAAGTAGGTTTGAAAGTGACAATGAGAATCAGAAAAATGAATCAACTCCTTCTGGCCATAAATGAAGAAGGCATCAGTCCTGGAAAGAATGTCAGATGTTCTTGAAGAAAGCTTTGTTTCTTTGAGCACCAGAATATCAAAGTATGAGTCCAAAGAATATCAGAGGAAAGGAAGTGTAAAGAAATAGGTTTCTTAGAGGGTTAGAAGGTGAGTTGGTGGGTTGGAGAAAGTAATGGAGAAAAGTTAAAAGGCTTTTGTTTATCCAGATAGTTTCTCAGAATCAGTAGGCTTAGAAACAAAGAAAAAAGCAGTTGTGAATCAGGGTGATTCTCATTTAAATGTGTTTAAGACTCCACCCTTGGAAGTTCTAGCCAGAGGATTTCATATAATTTATCTTTCTACAGAATATTTCTTATGAAAGTCAAGTGACAAGGCTTGGAATGTTGATGATATAGACAGCTAAGATGGCTATTTGCAGAAGTTATTTTCAGGCAGCCAATGGCCATACCACTACTTGGTCCTTGACTTTCTCAACAATATCATGAAAGGAATGAAAAGGGGAGGTGTTATAGCTCAGCAGTGCTTCCTTTCAACTCATTAGTGTTTGTTCGAAATGCCTAGATCTGTATTAAAAGAGTATAGAGCATATGGTTAATAGTTCTTTGAATATAAACAGGGTAGCGGTTAGTCTAATAGTAACTCTACAAGTGTTTATTAAGCAATTAATGTTAGGGCTCCTAACTCAATGATGCCTCAGATTTCATTCCTTGTATTTGACCTAACAGAGCCAGTACTCAATGTTGTTTTTTCTAATATAACAAATTCTTTTTGAAGTGAAAACTGATTCTCCTTTGTCATTGCATTCCCAAGACTTGGTACCATGTCTTATATTTAATTTGCACTTAGTAAATGTGAATTCATAGGATGTTAGTCACACAGCAATCAAATATACAACCTTATTTTTATGGTTAAAGAAAATTGAGACTAAGTAAGTTTAAGTGACTCTCCCAGAGCAAAAGAGCTATTAAATGTCTGAGACAGAATTTGAAAATAAGTCTTCATGAATCCAAATCCTATGCCCTATCCACTATACCACTAGGATAAGAAGAGAGGATGGGAAATTAGGTTAACATAGAATAGTGTGTTATTTAAATAAGTTATAGGGTTCCATTTAGAGGTATTTGGGGCTCATTTGAGCCTTAAGATATGTAGATATATGACAAACTTCCTGTGGACATTTTGGGGACTTTGGAAACTACATTTCCCATGATTCCTCTTGTAAAAAATGGAGGCAGACAGGAAGTGTGATGATGTAAGAGAACGATATAAGAATCCTGGGGTCATTGGAGGTGCTCTCTTTGCTACCTAAGCGTGCTCTCTAGGGGACTTAGAAAAGATTAGGTAAGGTACCAAAAGTAATGGCAGAGGCAGCAATTTGAAATAGCCAGGCAAGTGGTCCGATTTTATTCTATCAACATGGGCCTAAATAAAATATTAGTTATCCTCATAATATCAGCTTTAATCATTTTTTAAAATAACAATAGTATATCTTTCAGATCTGTGGGAAAGGAAGGAATTTAAAAGCAAGCAAGAAATAGAGAATACTGTGAAATATAAAATGAATTATTTTGATTGTATCAAATTAAAAAGGTTATGTACAAACAAAACAAATGCAAACAAAATTAGAAGGAAAGCAACAAACTAGATGTTTTTTTTTATAACCAAACACTCTGATATGGTTTAAGTTCCCAAATATATAAGTAACTAATTCAAATTTACAAAAAAAATCAAACCACTTCCCAACTGGCAGAATGGTCAAGGGACATAAATAGGCAGTTTTTACATGAGAAAATCAAAAGTATCAATAAGCACATAAAAAAAGTGTTTTAAATCCCTCCTGATTAGAGAAATACAAAATAAAACAACTCTGGGATACAACCTTACACCTAGCAGACTGGACAATATGTCAGCAAAGGAAAATGATAAATGTTGGAGGGGATGTGGTAAAATTGGGACATGAATATACTGCTTGTGAAGTTGTGAATTGGTTTAACCATTCTGAAGGGCAATTTGGAACTATGCACAAAGGGCTTTAAAAGAATGCCTACCGTTTTACCCAGCCATGCAACTGCTGGGTTTTTACACCAAAGAGATAATAAGGAAAAAGGCTTGTACAAAAATATTTATAGCCATGCTCTTTGTGGTGGCAAAAAAATTGGAAAATGAAGGAGCATTCATCAATTGGGGAATCATTGAATAAAGCATGGTATATGATGGTGATGGAATATTATTGTGCTGAAAGGAATAATAAACTGGAGGAATTCCATGTGAACTGGAAAGACCTCCAGGAATTGATGCAGAGTGAAAGGAGCAGAGCCAGAAGAACATTGTACAGAGAGACTGATACATTATAGCACAATTGAATGTAACACACTTTTCTACTAGGAGCAATGCAATGACTCAGGACAACCCAGAGGAACTTATGAGAATAAATGCTACCCACATGCAGAGAAAGAACTGTGGGAATAGAAATGCAGAAGAAAAACATATGATCAATCCCGTAGTTTAGGTCCTAGGTTTAAATCTGACCTCAGACACTTCCCAGCTGTGTGACCTTGGGCAAGTCACTTAACCCCCATTGCCTAGCCCTTATCACTCTTCTGCCTTGGAGCCAATACACAATATTGACTCCAAGACAGAAGGTATGGGTTACAAAAAAAATCACGTACTTGGATAGGGATATGATTAGGTTTGTGATGTTAAAAAATCACTCTACTGGAAATATAAATGTCATGGAAATAGGTTTTGAACAATGATACATGTATAACCCAGTGGAACTGCTTGTCAGCTTTGGGAGTGGGGAGGAAAAAGCTGGGGAAGCAGGGAGTCATGAATCATGGAACCATGGAAAAATATTCTAAATAAAAAATTAAAATAAGAAAATAAGAAAAATATTTTTTTAATTTTTAAAAAAAATTAAAAAATAATAAAAAAATAAAACTGTACCAAAAAAAGAAGAAGAAGAGAGGATGTGATGGTCATGTGATGAGAATGAATGTCAATTATTTAGCCATGATGTCCCTAGTTTCCTCAAAATATCAGTAAAGTGGAGAGGAAGAGTTTCCAGCAGGTCAAGCATTCCCTTTAATTATTGAGTAAATGATTCATTAATTGAATAAGAAAAAAAAATTTAACAGAGAAGACAAACAGATTGTCCTCTCTCCTCATGAAGGTAACATCCATTCTTCTAGGACAAGTAGATTCAGTAGGTACAAAGATTATAAGCTGTGACAGTAAGTAAGACTCAGTGAAGATGGAAAGAGGTTATAGAGGAAACAAATGTTTAAAATCAGTAATAACTTAAAGGGAAAGGGAGATGACAAGAATTATCAGTGTGTATTCTACAGTCTGAAGAAATAATTGAATGTCCAACTTATTGTGAGAAAAAAATATACAACAATATATGCCTATTCCAATCTTAAGGTGTGAGTTGGCTATCTAGATAGAAACATCTGAGACAGTTTAATATTTCAGAGAAGATAGTTCCAAGTTAAAATTAAATTGAATAAATATCAGTATTAGTCAAAAACATTAAAAATGCCCTGATATATCTGTACACTGAAACAAATATGAAAATGAATGCACTTCAGTCAAAGGTATTTTTAATTCCATTTCTTTATCCTCACCTTCTTTCAGTATGGTTTTCAACTCTGATGTTTTGCAGTCCACTTATTCTCTCTCTTGGAATAATGGCTTAATCAAATCAAATAGATATTGTGGGATTTAATCATACAACATCTACTTGGTATACTTCTAGGATTATAAAAATAATAACTGAAACCAGAGTAAAGCAGTAAAGGGTGGTAGAATGAATCCTTATGGAAAATCAGAAAAGCTGGATATTTTCCCCAGCTGTTACTACTGGTGTTAGACAATTCATTTAAGCTCTCTGAGTCTCCATTTTCTTATATATAAAATGGAAATTGGACTTGGTAACTTCTCAGATTACCTCTTGACCAAAATGCTATGAACATATTTACCCCATTCAATTTTTCGCTTCTCTCCATCCTCAGTCAGTTTAAAGCCTGTGGAAGTAGCCTCAGAGGTCATCAAACCCAACTTCAACCTTTTACAGTTTAGAAAGCTTGGACCTACAAAGATAAGTGACTAACCTAAGTTCACACAAGTAACATATAGAAATGGTTTAAAATTTATCTTGTGTTATGCTCCTGATGCCAAGAAAATGCCTTTTAAATTATCTGGCACATATTGCTATTGTAAGGCATCATTTTTGTATCTTAAGTCTCAAAACTTTATAGAAAATATAGTAAAATATCTGAGTTCAAGCTGCTAAAGAGGACAGAGCTGATTCTCAACTCCCTCAGTTTTCTAGAACTGGTGTGAAGGCAGCTGATATCTTGAATGAACACCTGTTAGAATTAATGTCCTTTAAATCAGATCTGTTTCCTCTGGAATACTCAACTGACATTTGTTGCTTCTAAATGCCAGGATCTTCTTAGCCAGGCTGATTGAATCAAAGGAATGAGACTGCAGGACTTCAATAGTTTTGTTGGCAAAAATAGCTAGAGGCATAAGGAGAACAGCCAGAATTATTGTTGAAGCTGGAAATAAATAAATAATGGGAGTGGGGAGCAAATCAATACCTACAGGAATCATGACCTGAAGATATTTATGCTGGTCTCAAAACAAGTACCATTAACACGTGAAATGTGGTTGTTTCTGTATTACTATGAAAAGCTGGGGGGAAGGGGGGAACAGAAAAACAAAAAAACACAATCTTAATAGGAGCTTGCATTGTTGAGAAAGTGAAACATCCCTTCCAGATGTGAACTCTTTGTTGAACCTGGTGACAAAGGCCTATTATTTTTCTTAGGAATCATTAAAATGTATGAAGGTTTCACCAGTGCTAGGAAGATACTACTTGCAATAAAGTCAGCAAATTACAGAGAAGGTCATTGCAGAGATCCTGCATCAGGCATAAAATACCTATATGATGTGACAAGTTGAAATTAAGAGTATGTTGGCAGAAGCTCAAGTTTCTTGGGTCACCTGTCATCATAATATTGAAAGTTGATTCCAAAAGAGAGATAAATGTGCTCTAAGGAAACCTCCTGGGGCTTCAGGGAACTGTGTTCAGCAGTATAATACCTGAGGCTTAGTATATCACATGTCTATAAATAGGTATCACAAAAAGAGATGAGGAAAGAATGTGTATCCTAAAACCTGTAGATATTTCAATCAAGCAGCTAGTGACTGAAACTATATAGAATGTTGTAAATAGTCCTTCATGCAAGTGTAATATCACTGCTCAAGAGACCATGCTGAGAGCTAAATGTAGCTATATAATTTGAAACTAAAAAGATCATCCTTCTGATGTTCAAGTGAAGAGATATGGATAGAATCTAGAGTAGAGACTTTCTGCATTTGAGAAAAAAGAGAAGCAATGCAGGATGCCATTTATACACCATGGTCTTGATTTGCTCTCAACATAATGTTCAAAGAAATATAACATAGTCTTTGGTGAATTTAAGTTAAAGAATTCCACTTAAATTCTCAAAAAAAGGGGGGGTACATATGGCAGGTATAAGCACGTTATTACACAATCTGGAATTATATAAAACGAGTGGTGAAAATAATAATAACATCAGAGCAACATTTTACTGAGAATTATGTACCAGGCACATAGTAAGAGTGAGGGATGACCAGTGGAGGGTCTGTAGTTTCCATGTCATCCTCACCATGCCAAGAGTCAACTCAGCTCAATTCATCAACATTTATTATACACTTATTGTGTTGTGGGCCCTATTCAAACACTTAGAAGACACATCAAAGCAAAAAGAAAGGCAATCATTTGCTCTTAAGAAACTTACACACTAAAGAGGAAAGATAACATATAAAAGGAAACCTGGAGGTACAAGAAATGAAGACACATGGAGATATTGAAGAGAAAATCTTGGAGAGAGAAAAGTATTAGTAAAGCTAGAAGAGAAATGAAAACATGAATGGCCTGGGCATCATCCATAAAATATAAGATACAAAGACATTTCTCAGCATGTTAAGTAAGGCAAATTGATGGAGACACTGAGACCAAATTTACATCAGGAGGAAAATTACAATGTGCTTCATTGGGACAAATATCCACATCAACTAACTTGTAAAGCCATTGAAATGTTGTCAATTTTGCTCTTCTGATTAGTTATTTTAAAAAGAGTTCTTATATGTCTCTCTACAAAATTCTCCATAATCCTATCTATTTAAGTCCTCTTTTATAAATGTTCTTCTGGAAAGGGATAACAGAGATGAGATAAATTGTAAAGTGGGAACAGTATTGGTTTTGGAATATCTATGCTTTGCTACTTTCTACCTATGTGATTTTCAGAATGTAATTTAATCTCTAGACCTCAGGTTCTTCATCAATAAAAAAAAAAAAAACATGGGGTGGGTAGGAAGTGGGATCCAGAAGCTTCCAAAGGTCCCTTCCTTCCCCAAATCTATAATCCTAGGAAGAACTTTTGACTAGGAGTCAGAAAATTCATATGTAAAAAGCAACTGTGATTTGAAAAAGTTGTGAGATATTGGGAGTCAATCTGTGGTTGATTTTCTACATCTATGAAATTGTGGGAGTTGAATAGCTGAGTTATCTGCTGCCTTCTAGCTCTAAAATGTTTTGAATTTTTGAAGGAAAATATATATCTGAAATGACATTTGGAAATCATATGCTTCAAACCTCTTATTTTACAAATAAGGAAACTAAGGCAAAGAGAGGGGAACAAATTTGCCTTTTACATATGTTTTATTGATTCTTAAAAATATCAGCATCATTTCTCAACAAAATCTTGTTTTTCTTCTCATTAGAGTCTTCCCTTATAGCAAAAAGTACAGTTAAGCAAAATAAGTTATATATGAACAGTGTCCAATAAGTGAAGGCCTGGTGAGTTACCAAAATTCTAACACATTTCTAATGAGAACCAGAATGATAATATATGGAGCAAATAGCAGAGATGGATTTTAAACTCAGACCTTCTGATTCCAAATTTTGTACATTTTCTACCTTACATACCCTTCACACATATACGAAACCTATTGATCCTGTGGGGTTCATAGTAAAGAATTCCAATCTTTCTTATTTTTGAGTGTGTTAAAGATTTTTCAGAAAGGTTTGCATTAGCAGCTTCAATGTTAACAGAAGTAATGTTTCAAGTGCTGATGTTGTTTAGACTGAAAAAGCCTTAGTGGCCAAGATGCCATGACCTGACCTCTTATACTTTTCTGTTTATGTTTTCATTTACCAATGGGAATAATATGATGATTTTTTATTGGTCTGATGAGTCTACTGGGACCTAGAGACATTGAACTATACATAGGGTTTAGCACCACAATTTCAAATAATAGCAACTTCTGCATGAGAGGTGTGGGAATTAGAGAAAATTGCTAAATTGTTTGCACTTAAAACTCCAGTTTAGATTCTCTGGAGAGCAGTAGTTTAACTTGCTGAAGAAATTGTTCACGAAAAATGCAGCACTTCAGCTACTGAGTTAGGAGACATGGCCACTAAACTCATTGCCAGAAAGCCTGTGTGCTCCTGTCTAACTGAAGGCTTTCCATTCCTAGACTTACATCTAACCAACTGTTTGTATTGTCTATGTAAACCAAGGAAAACTTATTTTTTAATTGAAAATGATGAAATTGACTTCAGATGTGAATTTGAAATTCATATAAAATTATCTGAATTGCCTGTAGTTGTAGAAAGAGTGATAATTAAGACAACACAGGTTAAATGTCCAATTGGAAACACAACTATTAAAGAGAATTTAAAATGAAACTGATGAAAGTGATGATTAACAGAGGAATAACTGATGTCTTTTCTTATTCTTGAAATAACATCAATAATCTTTATAGCGTTAACTCAATTTCCTGCTCCTCTGCCTTACAATTATTTCTGAAAGATGATTTCAAAATTATGTCATTTGATCTATTTATCCTCTCTACCTGGTACCCCACAAGTTCAATAGATCAAGAACAGAGGTATTTAATTGGTTCTAAAATGTAAGCTACCTTTTAATATAAGAGAGAATAAATTTAAACATCCTTTTTATGTTGGAAAAGAGAAAGAAGTTGCCTTTTTGCATGTTCCCTGGTGATGACCTGAAAGTCAGTTTAGCATTAATTTCTAGATACTTAATATCTGTGTGATTTTGTGCAAGTCACAATCACTCTGGGGCAGTTTCATCTGCTATAAAATGAGAACATTATACTAGATTACCTCAGAGCTTCCTTCCAGCTCTAAATCTGTGATCCTATAACCTTCTTAGGAATTGAGTGTATCCTTCTAATGAACTAATCACATTACAAAATCTGGCATCGGATGCTTACTAACTGTATGATCTTAAGCAAGTCACTTAGCCTCTGTTTATCTCAGTTTCTTCACTTGAAAAACGGGGATAAATAACAGCACCTAATCATTATAACCCTCTTTACACAGTGATTGGCACACAATAAATGCCATATGAATATTTGCTATCAGTATTATTTAAAATGTTGTACTTCTTATGCTGTCTTATCTTGTTTTATCTTGCCTACTAGGTTGTAATTCCTTGAAGAACTGTGTCATTTTAATTTTTGAATCATTATACCCTAGTTTAGCACATTGCTTCTCATACAGCAAATATACAAAAAATGTTTGCTGACATAATTAGTGAATTAATGCATACTTGAAAGAATAAGTTAACTGAGATTCAGTTATCAAGTACATTTGACTTTGGGAAAAGAAGAACCCATTGTTTTGGAGCCAAATGGGACTTCAAGTAGCAGAGGTAGGAATAGAAGGATGGATATTATTTCTTCCAAATAACCCAGACTATGAAAATTATATAAATGAGACACTCTGTGGCATTGGAATCATAACCCAACCACTGTTCTGAGAGTGATTCCAAATATCAGTTATCCTTAATATATATTCAACATTTCATAGCTAACCTAGATGTTTGAGAGGCTCATTGCTGAAGAAGAAGGGTGAATTTGTACATTACTCAGGTCCCTTCTGTATCTATTGAGCCAATTTAAATGAGAGTAGAACTTCTCAAGGAAGTCTATGGACTTTAAAAAGAGATGATGAGTGTTACTTTTATAACAAATTCATTTTCATTTTAAGTATGAAACTGTTGTCATAAAAAACTTATACAGGTTAAAATATTCTAGACTGAATTATTAATCATCCATTTTAGTGAAGTAAAACAAATGCATTGTTTGAATAAGTTAGAAGAAAATATTATTCAAAGATGCAATTACAAGTATACTTTGTTTTTACAACAGTGAAAAATATAACAGACAGAAGACCTATTATTTTTATTGCGACTTTCTATATGGTAGGAAAAAAAGATTTGTCTTTTTTAGCCAATCTAGGTCAGACAAACAAAAATCAAATTCAGTAGAAAACAGTATTTTGAGTTTATTCTTATAAATCCCAGTGTTGTTCTGCCTTTCAGTAGCACTTAATGAGGAAAAAAGATGATTCATTTTGCAAATTTTTTCTTGGATTTCAGTAGAATTTAAGCAAAAGGTAAAGTGTTTCTAAGTCAGAGAAAGCTCATATAATTAAGGTCTCTGGCTGCATACATTTTTAATACCATAGAAAACATGGTAATTGACATATGTGATTCTGGATCACACTTCAGATTTTAAATTATTTCAGTCTGCTGAAATGTGTTTAAGTGTACCATCCAGACACACTTTTGGTAATTCAGCTTTTAATGACTATCCTTCACTTCAGAGCTACCTTTGATGTTAAAATAGTATAAGAAATAATGTAATTTTCCCACATGCTGGCTGGGTTATAGTCAGATGTTTCTTAAATATTTCATGTAAGAACTCTCCCTGACCCCTACCACTGTGAAAATGTGAGAAGATTTTACTTACAACAATTTCATATCATGTAGTTCACTAAATTCACTGGAATGATCAGGACCTCAACCAAAATTGATTGCTGAACCTAAAATAAGATCAAAGCAATAAATCAAAAGGATATAGCAGATGGAAAAATACAAATTGTAGGAATAAGCTTAGAATAATTAATATCTGTACAGTTATACTGCATAAAACCTCAGAAGGTGTTAAAAAAAGCTCAGAGTATATAAAAATCTAAAACTTTAAGGGGGTCTTTGAACTAGTTTATTATTTCCACCCAGAGTATATGACTAGAAATTATACCAAAGAACCTTATTAGCAATTATAGATTCTAATTTCTTTACTTAATCCTTTGACCTCCCTAAATTTCTTAGACTATTTAGTGGATAGTTGTAGTCTGAGCTTTATGGGTATAAAAATTATCTCCTTTTCTTTACAGGTAATGTTATATTCCTCAGCCTTTTTAATTTATCTTCCACCTCACCTGAAGAATGAGATAGGATTGAATGTATGTTGGGCATAGGGGAGATGATCATGCAACTTTTTTAGAAATAACCACATACTACTAGGACCTTTTAAAATCATTCCAGTATATTACTTAAATAAATTATGAAATTGGTAAGAAAAATATGTAATTAAATGTTTTAGGAAATCAAGAGGGGAATTTGTAACAAATATAGCAACAATTCAATGTAATATTTGTCAATATGTATTTCGTATCTCTAGTTGATTTAGTATCTATGGTTTGCATTTGCTGCTAAGAGAATTTCTAAGAAAAATATAAAGGAGAGGGATGCATATGGGAGACAAAATGGCAAATTAAGGAACACTCCACATGGCCAAACTCTCCAAATACATAAAATAGAAATACATTACCTCAAAACAAAGGAATGGATGGACAAGTCTCATTGGACTAAGAATAGAGAATAGTATAATGACTGCATCTTTGGAGAACAATCAGAACACAGAGTAGCCCACAATACTTCTACATGTCCTGAGGCAAAAAAAATAGCCTAACTCACTTAAGCAAAGAATAAGCAAAGAGGGAAAAGTCCAAATCATGAGAAAATAGATAAAAATGATAACAAGGGGAGTGGAATTCACCTAAAAAATGAATCCCTGGAAATCTTCCCACAAAAGGCATGTGGGCCATCTTATTCAAGTATAAAATATGGGACCCAAAGATACCCAGGCCTATTCAAAGCATTAGAGAAGTTTATATAGCAAGCTTGCAACAGAACTCCCTCTACTCCAGAAGCAAAACAGAACCTTAACAGACTGACAATGCTGTTAGGGAAAAATATTTAGAAAAATGAGCAAAAGTCAAAGGGGAAAAAAGTTACTTTAATAACCAAGAAGATAAAAAAGCAATCTCAAAAGAAGACAATGTTGTAAATGTAAAAAGATTCAAAAGATGGTAAATTACTGAAGAATATATCCCTCTAAAAACTAGAATGAGCTAAATAGAAATGGAGTAAAGAAACACTAAAGAAGACAATTCCCTAAAGACAAGAATGGACCAAATGGAAATGGAGGCAAAAAATTAAGTAAAAGAACACTGAAGAAAACAATTACTTACAGAGGAGATTGGCCAAATGAAAAAAGAAATACAAAATCTCAAATAAGAATATAACTCCCCCAAAATTAGAGTTGAGCAAATGAAAGTTAATGCCTTTATTAGGTATCAGGAAAAAATAAAACAAAATTAAGAGGTTAACAAAATATAGAAGAAAATATATAATCTCTTACTGGAAAGAACTGATCTTGGGAACCAAGATGGTGGAGTAGAGAAGAGAAGCACTGAGGCATCATGAGAATCTTCTACAGCCAATATTAAAATAACACCACAAAACAAATACAAGAATGAAAAAACTTACAAGGAGACAGAGTGAAACAACTTTCAAGAAAAGAAAAATGTGAAAGATAGGCAGAGAACATATGGGGCAGTTGAGTGAGAGGGGAGTAGAGTCATCAAGAGCCTATAGAAGGGGTGAAGAGCAAGCCAAGAGTAAATCACACATTCCCTCCACATATCTGCTATTTCAGGTTCAGGACCTAAGACCAAACCAACATTCCTACCTTAATAACCTCCCTGGGAAAATCATGGTACAAATTAACCCACATAACTTCAAATTTCAAACCTCTGGAGAAGTCCGGAGTTCCATCCCAGGGCAATCTATGCTGAGGTGGGCAGATCTGCATGGGGCCAGAATAAACCCAAGAATCCCAGTCTGGGCCTGTGGTTAGGATATGGATACAAGGTTTGGGTGGCTGATAGGATTAAGCGGGAACCAGATCTTTTTGCATAAAGCTTAGGGCAGAGCTCCAAGACAAGGCAATTTACAGTGTGCTTGATTAAAACAATGACAGCCCTCGGACCATAACACTATTTTCCAAGAACTGAAATTGTTAGATCAGAAAATAAGCTAAGAATAGCATCAAGGAAGGAATGAAGTTTAAGAGATTATGCTAAACTCCCAGAAAACAGAGTCTACCTACAAATAGGTAGGAAAGATTAGCAAACAAGAATAAAAGCACCTAATTAAAGAATTTTTATGGAGACAAACAGCAAGGTACAGAATTAGAAGGGGATGGTTAAAGCAAAACAAGCACCTGCAAAGAAAAATATGGATGAGACACATATTCAGGAAGAGCTTAAAAAAAGATTTCAAAAAACCAATTAAGAGATGTGAAGGAAAAGTAGGGAAGAGAAATGAAAGCAATTCAAGAAGAAATGAGCCAAATGAAAATGAAGAACCAAAAATTGACAATGGAAAATTAGGCCTTAAAAATCAGAATTGAACAATAAGAAACTAATGATTTCCTGAGAAATCAAGAAATAACGAAGTGGAATCAAAGGAATGAAAAGAGAGGAAAACATGAAATAACTTGCTGAAAAAAACAACTGAACTGGAAAATGGATCCAGGAGAGACAATTTGAAAACTATTAGAATACCTGAAAACCATGATCAAGGAAAAATCTTGGAAACCACAATGTAAGAAATTATTACAAAAAACTGCCCAGGTATCCTTGAACAAGAAAATAAAATTGAAATTGGAAGAATTCACAGATCACCTCCAGAAATAAATCTTCAAATGAATATGATATTCAGGATGTGAAAGATCTGGGTTTAAAACCCAGAGTCACGTACCTAGCAAAACTGAGTATATTCTTTAGGGGAAAAAGTAGACATCCAGTAAGAGAGAAGATTTCCAATCATTTTTGAGTAATAAGCGAGATCCAAATAAGAAATATGAAATCCAAACACAAGACTCAAGAAAAGCTTAAAAAGGTAAATAAGAAAGAGAAAATATAAGGGACATGATTTATATTATATTTCTACATGGAAAGAGGATTTCTGTAATTCTCAAAAATTACTCTTACTAGTAGAGAAGAGAGAAGGAACATACTTAGAAAGAAGATGGAGAAGTAAGCTGATTAAGATGATACGATGTATATGATGATATATACAGTGTATGTAAATGTGATGATATAAAATAATTAGTATGTTTGATATTATATGTAGGCATATAACATATGTAAAAAATCAAGGGTTGAAAGAGAGGATTTCAATGAGAGAAAAGTTAAGGGAGAGATTGATTTTTTTAAACCCTTAACTTCTGTGTATTGGCTCCCAGGTGGAAGAGTGGTAAGGGTGGGCAATGGGGGTCAAGTGATTTGCCCAGGGTCACATAGCCGGGAAGTGTCTGAGGCTGGATTTGAACCTAGGACCTCCTGTTTCTAGGCCTGACACTCAATCCACTGAGCTACCCAGATGCCCCTGAAGGGAAAGATTGAATGGCGTAAATTATATAACATAAAGAGGTTTGAAAAATCATTATAGAGAAGGGAGGAAAAGGGAAGTGATGGGCAATGCTTAAACTTTCCTGGCAACTAGTTCAGAGAGGGAAAAACAAATATACTCAGTGGAGTATAGAATTCTACTTTACCCCACAGAGAAATAGAAGGGGAATAAGACAGAGGAAGGGGGAGGTAATTAGAGAGAAACGGAAGTTGAGGATAATAAAAAGAAAAATACTGTTAAGGAGGAACAGAGTGAAAGGGATCAGAGCTTGATCCAAAGGGGAAAAAAAGATGGAGGGCAATACACAATGAGTAATCATTATTGTGAATATGAATGGGATGAACTCACACATAAAATGGAAGTGGAAAGCAGAGTGGAGTAAAAAACAGAATCCTCCTACATGTTGTTTATAAGAAACACATTTGAGACAGGGTGACACACAGATTCAAGGTAAAAAGCTAGAGCAGAATTGATTATGCATCATCCAAATTAGAAAAAAAAAGTAGTAGCAATCATGATACCAGACAAAGTCAAAATTGATCTGATTAAAAGAGATAAGGAAGGAAATTACATTTTGCTAAAAGTTGCTATAAAGAATGAAGTAATATCACTGCTAAACATTTATGTACCAAATGACATAGCATCTATATTTCTAAAGGAAAAATTAAAGAAGTTTGTGGAGGAAATAAATAGTAGCACGATACTAGAAGTGGACCTCAAACTTTCTTTTCAGAACTGCATAAATTGAACCAAAAATAGATGAGAAAGAAGTAAGGGAAGTGAATGAAATGTTAGAAAAATTAGAGTTAAAAGATTAAATTAAAGTTAAATTAAAATTAAAGTTAAAAGAAAAAACTGAAAAGAGACAAAAAAAAGTATATGCCTTCTTTTCAGCAGTACATGGTACATATACAAAGCTCAACCACGAACTAGGTTACAGAAACATTGAAAACCAATGCAGAAAAAGCAGAAAAAAATCAAGTACAATTTTTTCACATCATAACACCATAAAAATTATAATTTATGAGGGTCCTTGGAGAGGCTAATTTAAAATTAATTGGAAAATAAATAATTAAATTCTTCAGAAGTGGTGGGTCAAAAAACCAATCATACAAATAATTACTGACTTCATTGAAGAAAAAGTCAATGAGGAGACAACATAGTAAAAATCTATGGATATAGCCAAAGTAGTACTCAGGGGAAAATGTATATCTCTGAGTGCCTATAACAAACAGAGAGAGAGAGAGAGAGAGAGAGAGAGAGAGAGTGAAAACATTAATGAATTGGGCTTACAACTCAAAAAATCAGAAGAGGAAGAAATTAAAATTCTCAGATAAAAACCCAATTGGAAATCCTAAAAATTAAAGGAGAAATTAATAAAATTGAAAGTAAAAGAACTATTGAACTAATAAATAAGACTAGGATCTGGTACTTTGAAAAAACAAATAAAATAGATAAAGTACTAGTCAATGTAATGAAAAAAGGAAAGAAGAGAATTGAAATAACAATATTAAAAATGAAAAGAGTGATCTCACCTCAAATAAAGAAGAAATTAAGACAATTATTAAGAGCTAATTTGTCCAATTATATGTAAATAAATATGAAAATCTAGATGAAATGAGTGAATATTTATAAAGTATAAAATGCCTAGATTAACAAAAGAAGAAATAGATTATTTAAATAATCTCTTCTCAGTAAAAGATACTGAACAAGCCTTTAAGGAATTAAGAAAAAATCCCCAGGGTCATAAAAAATCCCCAGGTCCAGATGAATTCACAAGTTAATTCTGTTAAACATTTAAAAAACAACTAATGCTATTTGACAAAATAAGCAAAGTAGAAGTCTTACTAAATTCATTTTATGATGCAAATATGATATTGATTCCCAAACCAGGAAGATAAAAAACAGAGAAAGATAACTATAGACCAATCTCCTTAATGAACATAAAAGCAAAATTCTTAAATAGAATACTAGCAAAAAGACTCCAGCAAGTGATCATGAGGGTTATTCATTATGATCAGGTGGGATTTATACCAGGAATGCAAGGATGGTTCATTATTAGGAAAACCATTCACATAATTGGCCATATCAATAAACACACTAACATAAATCAGATGATTATTTCAAAAGATGCATAAAAATCCTTTGACAAAATATAACACGCATTCCTATTAAAAACATTAGAACGGAAGACGGCTGCAGAGTAAGGAGCAGCTGCTCGTATCTCTACTAACCAAAGCATACAGGACTCCTCAAGGGGAAATAAAAGTGAATCCAGACAATAGAAGGAACCCCACAACAGGGCGCAGCATTGAAGGTACACGGAACTGGGGCATTTCCACACTGTGAAGGGGTGAAACAGCTCTCACTAAAATGAGAAAGGAAGATGCCCCTTCACACCCCTCACACGAGGCACAGAGCCAAGGCCAACGCACAAGAGTGAAAGTGGGATTGGGACAACCAGTGAGTCACTGGCAGCTCCAGGGCTTGTACCTGAGAGCTGCAGGAAGTAGGACCCCAAGTGGCTAAAGAATGCGCACAGACTTTCCCAAGCTTCGGCTCGGCTGGGGACATTGCCCTAGGCTCAGACAAAGATCTCCAGCATACTGACTTTCCCAAGCTTCTGCGTGGGTGAAGGCAGTGGCCTAGGCACGGACAAACATCTCGAGCTCAGGCTTGGACCTCAAGTGGGGACCTGGTGCAGACAGAAGCGGGGCTATAGAAGCAGCCCCTGAGACTGCTGAAGGAGCCTCAGGCAGAGGGGCAGACCGAGGACGACGAGGAGGCTTGACCCCAAGGACAAGGAGACTGGAGCCCTCGGGAGCTTAGAAAGTGCAGGCAGAACCTGAGTGTGAAAACAAAGCTGAAAAGGGGCGGGGCTAACAATGGCAAGCCGCGAACCCCAGAAGAAAAAGATTATCAAGAAAAACACTGGAACACTTGAAAAATTTTACACAGAGAAAATCCAGACAACAGAGGAGGACAAACAAGTATCCAAACCTTCCCAAAACAATGAAAACTGGTCACAAGCTATTGAGAGTTCAAAAATGAGATTTTGAGAAAGATGGAAGAGATATAGCAAGAAAATAACAGTTTAAAAGGAAGAATTTCACAATTGGAAAGTGAGGCAAGCCAACTGAAGACCAGAAATGACCAGATTAAAAAGGAAAACCAGTCCCTAAAGGCTAGAATTCAGCAATTAGAAGCCAATGATCTCTCAAGACAATAAGAACAAATAAAACAAAGTCAAAAGACTGATAAAATAGAAGGAAACATGAAATATCTCAATGAGAAAATGACAGACAAAGAAAACCAGTCTAGAAGAGACAATTTGAGAATCATTGGTCTTCCAGAAAAAGCAGAAATTAATAGAAACTTGGACTCCATACTTAAAGAAATTATTCAGCAAAATTGCCCTGACGTCCTACAACAAGAGGGCAATATAGACATTGAAAGGATCCTATATCTCTCTCTACACTGGACCCAGAAAAGTCAACACCCAGGAATATAATAGCCAAATTGAAGAGCTTTCAAGTAAAAGAAAACAACAAAAAAAGAGAATCATTCTCTACCCGTAAGAATCTTAAATAACAAAAAAAAATCCCCTGAAAAAGAAATAAAACCTGAAAAGTTGAGAGAGGGACGAGTAAAGGACAAGGATGAAGTTACGAATGTGGATGCATAGTATCTGGAAATCAGAAGCAGAGAGCAGAGGAAAATAAAGGTTGGATGGACTAAACCCCTTTCCCCAATGGGAAACTCAGAGAAGGCCTTGCCAAAGAGAAGAGAAGAGAAGGTAGGCATAGAGGATAGATATTTGAAGGTAAGAAGGCCCCAGACACTGAGTACTCCATTAATCCACAATGAGACTGCAGCAGAGGCAAGATGTTGAATTCTGGAAATAGAAACTCAACCAGAAAAGAAATGGTATACAAGTTACCATTTCCATGAGCTTTCAAGTAAAAGAAAAAATCTTACAAGAAGCCAGAAAGACAGAATTCAAATATCAAAGAGCACCAATAAGGATTACACAGGCTCTGGCAGCCTCCACGCTAAAAGACCACAAGGCTTGGAATACAATATTCAGAAAGGCAAGAGAGCTGGGCCTTCAGCCACAGATCAACTACCCATTGAAACTGACTATATACTTCCAGGGAAAAGTATGGGCATTCCACAAAATTGAAGATTTCCAAGTTTTTGCACAAAAGAGACCAGGACTAAATGGAAAGTTTGATATCCAACCACAAAAATCAAGAGAAACATGAAAAGGTAAATAAGAAACAGAGGGAAAAGAAAGAAAACTCATAATTTTTCAAATTTGACTCTTTAAGGGCTTAAATAAGATCTAATTATCTGTATTACTATGTGGAGAAATGCTATGTATAATTCTCTGTAGTGAACTCTATTCACTATTATAACAACCAGAAGAATAATTCATAGGGAGAGGACAGGATACTAAATGGTCTAAGATGACATGGAGGGGTGGGAAAGAGGGGGGGATAGTAGGGGACACCAAGAGAAATCTGAGTAAATAAGAAAAATAGGATATTCTATTACACACAAAGTGGGCATGGGAAGGGGAGGGGATAAATACTATTATAAGAAGGAGAGGAAGAGACCATTAAGAAGTAATATTTAAACGGTACTCTCAGTGTAATCAACCTGGAGAGGGAAGAGTAGCTTTATTATCCATTGGGATAAAAAACTCTATCTAACTCTACTGAGAAAGTCAGAAGGGATAAACCAAAGGGAGCAGGGGAGTGGGGAGGTTAAAAAAGGGAGGGGAGAAGAAGGGGAAGGGAATTCAATAGGCCTTTAAAAACAAAAAAAGGGGAATAACAAGGGAGGGGGCAGAAAGGGAAGTCAATCAAGGGAGGGAATAAGGGATACTGGCTCAAAGCAAACCACCGATTTAAAAGAAAATAATGTAAGAAGAAAGGGTGGGTATAGGGGAGGATACAAAAATGTCAGTGAATGCAAAACTGATAATTATAACTCTGAATGTGAATGGGATGAACTTGCTCATAAAACAGAAGGAAATAGCAGAGTGGATCAGAAACCAAAATCCTACCATATGTTGTCTACAAGAAACACATATGAGGCAGTTAGACATACACAAGTTTAAGGTTAAGAGCTTGAGCAAAATCTTTTGGACATCAAATGAGAAAAAGAAGGCAGGAGTGGCTATTATGATTTCTGACAAAGCCAAAGTAAAAATAGATAATGATTAAGAAAGACAGGGAAGGACATTACATCCTGATTAAAGGCAGTACAAACAATGAGGAAATAACACTGCTCAATATATATATACCAAGTGGCATAGCATCCAAATTCATAAAGGAGAAACTGGCAGAGCTCAAGAAGGAAATAGATAGTAAAACCATAATAGTGGGAGATCTAAATATTCCTCTTTCAGATCTAGATAAACCAAACCAAAAAATAAATAAGAAAGAGATAAGAGAGGTGAATGAAGTCCTAAAAAATTAGATTTAATTGATATGTGGAGAAAAATAAATAGGGACAAAAAGGAATACACCTTCTTTTCAACTGCACATGGTACATTCACAAAGATTGACCATGTAATAGGCCATAGAATCATTACAAACAAATGTAAAAGAGCAGATATAATAAATGTAACCTTCTCAGATCATAATGCAATAAAAATAATAATTAGTAAGGGCACCTGGACAGGCAAATCAAAAACCAATTGGAAATTAAACAATATGATCCAGGTAGTCAAAGAAGGAATCATAGAAACAAACAACAATTTCATTGAAGAGAATGACAATGATGAGACATCCTACCAAACTCTGTGGGATGCGGCCAAGGCAGTATTCAGGGGGAAATTTATATCCTTGAGTGCATATATTAACAAATTAAGGAGGGCAGAGATGAATGAATTGGGTATGCAACTCAAAAAATTAGAAAGCAAGCATATTAAAAACCCCCAGATGAAAACTAAATTAGAAATACTAAAAATGAAGGGAGAAAATAATAAAATCTAAAGTAAAAGAACTATTGAATTAATAAATAAGACTAGAGCTGGTATTTTGAAAAAACAGATAAAATAGACAAAGTACTGGTCAATCTAATAAGAAAAAGGAAAGAAGAAAACCAAATTGACAGTATTAGAGATGAAAAGGGAGACCTCACCTATAATGAAGGGGAAATTAAGGCAATCATTACGAACTATTTCATCCAATTATATGGCAAGAAATATAACAATTTAGGAGATATGGATGAATATCTACAAAAATATAAATTGCCTAGATTAACAGCAGAAGAAATAGAAAACCTAAATAATCCCATATCAGAAATAGAAATTGAACAAGCCATCAAAGAACTCCCTAAGAAAAAATCACCAGGACCTGATGGATTCACAAGTGAATTCTATCAGACATTCAAAGATCAACTAATCCCAATACTATACAAATTATTTGATATGATATGCAAAGAAGGAGTCCTACCAAATTCCTTTTATGACACAAATATGGTACTGATTCCAAAGCCAGGTAGACCAAAAACAGAGAAAGAAAACTATAGACCAATCTCCCTAATGAACATAGATGCAAAAATCTTAAATAGAATATTAGCAAAGAGACTCCAGCAAGTAATTAAGAAGATCATCCACCATGATCAGGTGGGATTTATCCTAAGAATGCAAGGATGGTTCAACATTAGGAAAACCATCCACATAATTGACCATATCAACAGTCTAACAAACAAAAATCACATGATTATCTCAATAGATGCTGAAAAAGCCTTTGACAAAATACAGCATCCATTCCTATTGAAAACATTGAAAAGTATAGGAATAGAAGGACTTTTCCTAAAAATAATAAACAGTATATACCTAAAACTATTAACAGCATTTTATGCAATGGGGATAAATTAGAAGCCTTCCCAATAAGATCAGGAGTAAAACAAGGATGCCTATTATCACCTCTATTATTCAACATAGTACTAGAAACACTAGCAGTAGCAATAAGAGAAGAAAAAGAAATTGAAGGTATCAAAATAGGCAATGAGGAGACTAAGCTATCACTCTTTGCAGATGATATGATGGTCTACTTAAAAAATCCTAGAGAATCAACTAAGTAGCTTGTAGAAATGATCAACAACTTTAGCAAAGTTGCAGGATACAAAATAAATGCGCATAAATCAGCAGCATTTCTATACATTTCCAACACATTAGAGCAGCAAGAGGTAGAAAGAGAAACACAAAATCACCCTAGACAATATAAAATACTTGGGAATCTATCTACCAAAACAAACACAGCAATTATATGAAAACAACTACAAAACACTTTCCAAACAAATAAAACTGGATCTGAACAATTGCAAAGCCATTAATTGTTCATAGGTAGGACGAGCTAACATAATAAAAATGACCATTCTACCCAAATTAATTTATCTATTTAGTGCCATACCTATCAAAATACCAAAAAACTTCTTTACTGAATTAGGAAAAACTATAACAAACATCATATGGAATAACAAAATATCAAGAATATCAAGGGAAATAATGAAAAAAGCAAAGGAAGGGGGCCTAGCACTACCAGATATTAAACTATACTAAAAAACAGCAGTCATTAAAACAATATGGTACTGGCTAAGAGATAGAAGGGAGGATCAGTGGAATAGACTTGGGGTTAATGACATCAGCAAGACAGTATATGATAAACCCAAAGAACCCAACTTTTGGGACATGAATCCACTATTTGACAAAAAACTGCTGGGAAATTTGGAAAACAATATGGGAGAGATTAGGTTTAGATGAACATCTCATACCCTACATCAAGATAAATGCAGAATGGGTGAATGACTTGAATATAAAGAGGGAAACTATAAATAAGTTAAATGAACACAAAATAGTATACCTGTTAGATCTCTGGGAAAGGAAAGATTTTCAAACCAAGCAAGAGTTAGAAAAAAATTACAAAATGTAAATTAAATGGATTTGATTATATGAAGCTAAAAAGCTTTTGTATAAACAAAAACAATGTAGTCAAAATCAGAAGGGAAACAACAAATTGGGGAAAAATCTTTATAACAAAAAACTCTAACAGGGGTCTAATTACTCAAATATACAAGGAGTTAAATCAATTGTATTAAAAATCAAGCCATTCCCCCAATTGATAAATGGGCAAGAGACATGAATAGGCAATTTTCAGGTAAAGAAATCAAAAGTATCAATAAGCACATGAGAAAGTGTTCCAAATCTCTAATAATTAGAGAAATGCAAATCAAAACAACTCTGAAGTATCACCTCACACCTAGCAGATTAGCTAAAATGAAAGAAGGGGAGAGTAATGAATGCTGGAGGGGATGTGGCAAAACAGGGATGTTAATGCATTGCTGGTGGAGTTGTGAACTGACCCATCCATTCTGAATGGCAATTTGGAACTATGCTCAAAGGGCTATAAAAAATGCCTGCCCTTTGATCCAGCCATTGCATTGTTGGTTTTGTACCCCAAAGAGATCATAGATAAACAGATTTATACGAAAATATTTATAGCTGCGCTTTTTGTGGTGGCAAAGTACTGGAAAATGAGGGTATGTCCTTCAATTGGGGAATGGCTGAACAAATTGTGGTATATGATGGTGATGGAATATTATTATGCTGTAAGGATTGAAGATGTTAAAAACCGATCCATAAAAACCATCCAGGAATCATCAGAATACCTGAAAACTATGATTAAAAAAAAAACAAAAACTTTAACACCACATAATAAGAAATCATCAAGGAAAAAGGCCCTCATATCTAACCAAGATGGTGAGAATAGTAATTGAAAGAATCCATTGGTCTTTTACTGAAAGAAGCCCTAAAATAAAATATCATAGAAATATTTTAGCTAAATTTTAAAACTCCCAAGCCCAAGAAATAATACTGTAAGTAGCAGAAAATATTGTGGAATTTACAATCAGAATTACTGAAGACCTTGCAGCTTCTACATTAAAGGACCAGAAGGCATGGGATACAATATTCTGAAAAGCAAAGGATCCAGTATTACATCTACAAATTACATATCAGTGAAGCTGATCATAATCCTCCAGGGGACAAGTGACTATAAATTAAAAAGAGGAGTGTGAGACATTCCTGACCAAAAAATAAATTAAAAGGAAATTTTGATGATCAAATTCAACTCAAGAAACGTATAAAAAGATAAACAAGAAAGTAAAAACTTAAGCATTTTAATAAGGTTGAATTCAGTACAATAATACCTGGGAAAGTGATAATTGATATACTTAGAACATCTATGATACTTGAGATATCTGAGGTATTTAAAGTATTCAAGATATTGAAAGCAATTAGGATACCTAAAAACTTGATCACTATTAGCTTATGAGAATTTGTATAAATAGAAAAAAGGGAGAGAGTAAATTGAATAGGATGAATTAATGTTAAAAAAAAAGATGGGAAAAACACACATGGAAACAAGAGAAAAAGAGAGATAGAAGATACCTATGAGTAAATAGACTGGAGGAGAAAAAGGGGTATGTGTGACAGATGATGCTTGAACCTTATTCCCATTAGAATTATCTGAATGTGGGAATAACACTTAATCTTAGTCAACTATAGAAACCTACTTTTTCCTATATGGAAGTAAGAGGGAAAGGGAAATAAAAGAACTGGAAGGATGGGGATAAAAAACATGGTGACCTGGGGTTAGGAGATGTTAGAAACAAAACATTTGTGAAGAGGGAAATATTGATAGAAAATAGAGAGAAGGGTAAATTGGGGGGAAAAATTGAGGGAAACATAAAATTAATATGTGAATGTGAATGTGATGAATTTACCCACACAAAAAAGGAGAGAATATTGAGTTAAAAGCTACAATCCCACAGAATGCTATATATGAGAATCACTTTTAAAGCAAGGGACACACAAAAGTTACTAGTACAGAATTCTTTACACCTCAGCTAAAGTTTAAAAATCATGATCTCAGAAAAAGTAAAAGTAAAAAAATCTAATAAAAAGAGATAAGGAAGGAAATTACAGCTAGAGAAAAGCTGCCATAGGCAATATATTAATATTAAAGATATATGCATTTCTGGCATAGCATCCACATTCCTAAAGGAGAAGTTACATGAGTTACAGGAGGAAATAGATAGTAAAACAACACTAGTAGGGGACCTTTACCTTCCCCTCTCTGAAGTAGAAAAATCCAATCAAAAAATAAACAAAAAACTAGTTAGGAAGGTAAATAGAAATTTAGAAAATTTTGATATGATGGACTTCAGGAGAAAAATAATTGGGAGTAGAAAAGAATATCTTTTTCTCAGCAGTACATGACCTCTTCATTTGCTCATGAGATCAAATCTTAGAAACAATTAACAAGTTAATTCCAATAAAAGCCTACATATAGAGATATCCTGAGAACTAGGATTGAATTACTTTAATTTGGAAGATTGATGACCTTCTAAATCTGAGGTAAAGAAAAAGTTTTGTGAGAACATTATTACAGTTAGACATTTATTTTTCAGAGAACCAACAGAATAGGTTAAGTAATCAAAAAATAGGAGATAATATCCATAGTAACCTAGTGTTTGATAAACTTATTCAATGTCATACCTATGAGTCTACCAAAACTTTTTCATAGAATTAGAAAAAAAATATTACCAAGTTCATTTGGAAGAACAAAAGATCAAGAATATCAAGGCCATCTTTGAATCCAGGACCTCCTGTCTCCAGGCCTGGAGCTCTATCTACTGAACTGCATAGCTGCTGCAGTTCTACTTTTACAAGCTTTTCCATTGTATTGTTAACTCTTTTATAGATTTTCTAACTTGTCAGTTTCCTTCTTAAATTTTAGTTCTAAGAGTGAATTCAATATGATAAATATATTAGCCATGGTCCAAACTTCAATAAGTACAATTTATTTTTATGTTTAATTAAAAATAGTTTTTCATTCAAATGACCTATACCTTGTGAAATATCAGATAATAAAAACACATTGGTTGAATGGTGGAATCAGGAGATATACGAGGTAAAAAATACATTGCTTATCATACTTTGCATTAGTGTTTAGTTCAGAGCTAGAGTAACAAGTACTCCATAAATGTTTTTAATAGATTCTTTGAATCATATCTGTATAGGTAATATATGAAGTCATCTAAGTAAGTATCATTCTTAGTGAGTGAAGGTGTTCATAGGAAGGTGGAAGGGGAGAAGAAAACAGAGGAAGTCTTACTACTGCATGGTATATTTGAATTTTGAGCATAATGAAGTAGAAATGAAAATCTTATAGAAATATTTTATATTCTTTGAATTTATTTTTAGTATAGAAATATAAGCAGACAATTTCTTGAACAAAGTTCACTTCTGGAAACTGAAGAATATCACTGTTTATTTTTTAAGATAAAGGAAAGAAAAAAATCCATTAATGTAGTCACTATAATCATAATGAAGACTCTAAAGAGAAAAATAGGTATTTTGAAAGGATTTAATTGTGACATTATAAAATTTGTGAATGTTTATTTTTCTAAGAAAGATTATTAGGATAATAGGGATTTGATACTGGTGATACACTAGGAATCACATTGGAATCATGAGGAATATAAGACTGAGTGAGGAGAGATTGCTTGTCTATGTCCACACAGCTAATATTTGACAAATATGGAATCCAAACAGAACTCCAATGATTGCAAATCTACTGTTCCTTTGACTACGCATAAATAATTTTGTCATTACTCTTCTCCACACACAGGATTTTTATAGCATTAATAATGCAAGTCCTGAAATGTCTTTGCATAGTCTTTTATAAAAATTTGCTTATTTATATTCCTATTAAATGGAATAAAAATTATTTCATTTTATAATGTATGGCACAAATTTTGTCTCTTCTTCAACAAGGCTACACATAGAACTCTGCTAAACTTATGTTGATATTATGCAAAACCACTCAATAAATTGAATCATGACATAGCTTTGTCCAGTATGCATATCACAATTAGCCATCTCTGTGCATGCGGCCAATTGATTAGTTTTATCAAAGATTAAAATCAATATAAAATCAGAAGAGAGAAATTTAAGATGACAATGATTACAATAATTTCAACCTTACCTATTCAAATATAGCAAAGCAAAATAGGAAATGAAAAAAGAAATTCTAAAGGTATTGATATTGATTGCCATTATAGCTTGGAAAAACTTTAGCCATCCAATCACTAAAATGAAGAATTCAAAAATGCTGAAAAACTTACAACCATTAAATGCTTCTTGTCCTTTTAAAGCATAAGTGTATGTTAATCAAGAGAAATCAATTAAATATTAGTTCATTTACAGAAGCAATAGCTTTTAAATGCAAAAGCACGTCTACAGAAATCTTGATGTACTGTTGAAATAAATCCATCATATCAAAAGTATTCAAACAAAACTGGTAGAAAATAACAAATATATAAAGTATCCATGAGCTTTTCAATGATTCCAAAATAATGTACTTTCATCATTAGTGACTGAGGAACTTCTCCATTTGAATCCTCAATATATAATTTCCAGTGATTTCTAAGAAAAAATTAAAGCAACACATGAACCAAGTAGACATTCAGAAATGTTGTGCTGGACATTACATGATTCTAAAAACAAAATGTAATTTGATGAGATAATACAGTGGTGAAAAGATATCAAATAAGTAGAAATAGTTATGATATCACAAATATGTGATGTGATTTATATACTTTGATAGTTTTGTACTTACTGATATAGGTTCTGTCTTTAAGTGTTTAGATGACAAACCATCTCTAGCTTTTCCTCTCATGAGTTTCCACATAAATCCTTCAAAGGGGTTCCTATCTGAAAGTCCTAGGTCCTTTCTAAACAACTTGAAATTTATTGATTTCAATGAAACACTGCTAGTTGTCCAGCAGTTATTTCATTTGTAATTTGCCTTTTCCCATCCTTTTATGACTCTTTGATGACATATTTATATGGATTCTTCTATATAGTACATCACTGCTAATGTATTACAACCTATTCAAACCCATCTTATATTTTTTTTTGGTCTTTGGGTGATTTAAAGATGTTTATGCAAATAAATGTTTAGTATACATCTTTCCAAAAACATTTGCACATTGTACACTTTTAATGTTCATCTACATTTTCTTCATCATGACCTTAAGTCTAAACAATCAACAAAACAATAAATTTCTGGTTTTTAAAGTTTGCTGATTTGAAAGCTAAAAAACATGCACAGAATGAAAAGTAGACAATTGCCTCTAACAAGTCAGCTCAAACTGGCTCCAACACATTGTAAAATTAAAATTAATATCCACTAACTCCAAGGTTTATATTTTATAAGATTTATTAATAATCATTTGAAGAAAATGAATAAAAATAATAGTCTAACAAAATAAAAACATGTGACCAAGCTTTTCTACCTGTTCAAAAATCCTGCATCCACAGCTGCCACCACAGGAAGAGAAGAGAGGGAGAGGCAGAACTACACAAAATTTATAACCTATGTCAGAATTTAATGACAAGAGGAAAGTGGGGTGCTGGAAATCATAGTTCAAGGGTACAAAATTCTAATCACACATTCTCCCTGTGATTCTTTGGGAGTCTAGTCTCCCCAATGGATTATGTGAACATAATCATAGCTTATAGCTCTAAAGATTTTTAACTAAAAGTACATACAATATTGCAGTTGCTAAAGGGAAATTACAATAATTTGGGGATTAGGGAAATAAAAGCAAAAAAGAACAAAACCAATGATTGCTATATTAAAAAAAACAATTTGGAGGCAGTTCCCTTTGGCTTAAGAATGTACATTCCAAATGATTGCATTAAATCCACCACACAGTTCCAAATCACCACATCCCAAAGTTCACTTTGGATTTTTTCATGCAGTGTGTGGTATCTGCAAGCATCTTTGTGGTGCCTTCTCCAAACTTTCTGGATTCAGGGAGATAGTAAAATTTCTTATCCTAAAATTACTATCAAAAGAATTTAAACTTTGCATTATAAGAAAATTATAATACAATCTTCCCTGAGGAAGATTTTGACAAACACATAGATCACCCAGGGATATGTGCCTGAGTTATGAGGTATATGAATTAATTGTCCAAAGAAAATTTAAAAAAATCAAAAAATCCAAATAAAAGAGAAAAAAAAACTTCTGGATGAAATGTAAAATAATAAACTCTTATGTATAAATTTCTAAGTAAGGAAAAATAAATCTATAAGAGGTCCTTGAATCAGGGCCCAATTAAAGTGATTTATGTCACTTAAGCCTGTACTAACAATTATGCACTTACCCAATCAGCAGCCACACTATGAAAGACAGAAAAAGGAGCTAGATTTTAGCAGGAAATGGGAAATAGCATTTCCTGGTTTGATTTTACCTTTTCTCTCCGGGATAGGGGAGCCAGCATTATAGCTAGACTGAGATAGTTTGTCTGTATCTGGCATGGGGAAGTTCTGAGTCCAACGTATGTCAAACAGCCACATCATCGAACCCCAAACAAGTTCAAGTCCTATGTTTTGGCAGAGAATCTCATCAATCCCAAAGGGATAGGTTAGTCTCTTTGACCTTGTGCTTGTTGTCACTGTGCAGAGGCTATTTCATCATCCCTTCTCCTGGAATTAGACACAATAATTAAGCAAAGTTTCATAATTTTTAAGCAATGAATGGCAGGTTGCTACACTGCAAAGCTTTTGGTTATGCATTGACATTAGGGCTGATGGACATTTTAAACTTACCCTAGTGCAAAATACAAAAAAAAAAATTAATACTGGTAACATGTGCTTCAAAGTACAAACAAATGAAAGAAAAAAGAAAACTCAAATACTCTATTGAACATACAATGGAAAGCAATAATAAAACTAAAATATTTTAAAAATAAAAAATATATAGCTTACAATCAGTGAGAGTGGATCTCATTTTTTGGTGAAAAACCTTTGTATTCTACCTCTCCTTGGCTGACACAGTGTGTCACTGATTGTAAGCTATTTCTGTCAAAACATAGAACTTAAACTTGTATGGGGTTTGATGTTGTGGCTGTTTGACACATGTTAAACTTCCTTGTGTCAGATCCAGACAAAGTATCTCAATCTAGCTACAATGATGGCTCCCCTATGCCTGAGAGAAAAGGGAAAATCAGACCAGGGTATGATATTACCCATTTCCTGCTAAAATCTAGTCTCTTTTTCTGTCTTTCATAGTGTGGTAATTTTCCATAGTCCTGCCTGATTATTGGGTAAGGGTATAATTACTACTACAGGTTTGTAGGATATAAATCACTTTAATCTGGTCCTTATTCAAGGACCTGATATAGGTTTATTTTTCCTTACTTACAATTTTTACACATAAGACTTTGATATTTTATATTTCATCCAGAAGTTATTTTTTTCTTTTATTTCAATTTTTTTATGTTTTTTATTTCTTTTGGCCTCATAACTCAGCCATGTATTCCTGAGTGATCCATGTATTTGTCAACACTCTCCTCAGGAGAGTTTGTGTTATCATATAATTCAAAGTTCAAATTCTCTTGAGAGTAATTTTAGGATAAGAAACTTGCTACCTCCCTGAATCAAGAAGATGCCTGCAGAAACCACATATTGCACCAAAAAATCCAGAGTGAACTTTTGGATGTGCTAATTTTCAATGGTGGGGTTTTAATGTATTTATTTTGAATGTACATTCTTATACCAAAGGAGACTGCTCCCAAATTGTTTTTTTTTATCAATGTAGCAATCATTAGTTTCATTCTTTTTCTCTTTTATTTCCCTTTATTCCCAAATTATTGTAATTTCCCTTTATAAACTGCAAAATTATATGTACCTTTAGTTTAAAATATTTAAAGGTATAAGCTGGCTATGTTTAAATGATCCACTGGGGGACTAATCTCCCAAAAGATCACAGAGGGAAATGTGTGAATAGAATTCTGTACCCTTGAACTACATTTCCCAAAATTCCTCTTTTGTCCCCATGTTATGTCCCTATATTTTGCAGAAAAAATTTTCTGAAATTCTGCCCTCTCTCTCTCTCTCTCTCTCTCCTTCTAATTTCACAGTCTGGGAAACTGCTTTTTACTGACAGTTTTTACTTTCATCTACTTCAAGTAATTATTAATAAATCTTATAAAATACAATACTTGGAGTGATTGGATATTCATTTTTAATCTTACAATACACAGATGTGGAGTCATAAAAATCATTGTTCAAATCAAGCTTCAGACTCTTACTAGCTGTTACCTTGGGTAAGTCACTTAAACTTTGATTGACTCAATTTTCTCATCTATAAAATGTGAATAACAAAAAGTAGTACCTACTTTCCAAGGTAATTATGAGAATAAAATGAGATAATATTAATAAAATGCTTTGAACACATTAAAGTATACAAATGATAGTTTGCTAGTAGTACTAATAATTATAGGAATATGACCATTGTATTTTGAAGTTTGAGATCACTTTCCCCAAATACCTTGAATTTATATATTGTATCTGGTTGTCTGTTGTATGGGCAACACTGTCCCTTAGGTATATTTTAGACTATTATTTTTGCTATAATTTCAAATGAAAATTTGTATCCACTACCAAAGAAAAAATAGATGAACTCTAAATAAAAATTGAAATAAATTATTCTTTATTTTATCTCTTCCATGAATTTTTCTTTAGTGTAATCATTATGTATTTTCTTTCACAACATGATGAATATGGAAATATGTATTATATGATAATATGTACAGCTTATATATTACCTGCATCCTTGTGGAGGGGCGAGAGTTCAAAGGGAGAAAGAGATCAAGGACTGCATAATTTCAGAAAGTGAATATTAAGAATAATCTATTGATGTAATCTAGAAAAGACAAAAAAATAATATGAAGGTTTGAAAATCTGAAATAAAAAGACAACATAATAGAACTTCATATTTTTCTCTAAAGCCCCTTTTCTATTCTTTGCATAAAAATATTTGTTATTTTTAAGTTTATAAAATATATATTTGAAATCTATTTAAGGATACTAGGTAAAAATCAATGACATATTAGAGAACTAATAAAGTCTGGGAATATTTTTGCTTGTTTTCATTTATGATTTTGCCCTACATCTATGGTGTCCTCTCCTTCTTCATTTACTATGAGAACCATTGAATCTAGATTTCCATTTACAGTAGCATCTCATCTAACACTGAACTCTTCTTTCTAGCCCATCTTTGATTTTCATATTCATTTTCTTTAGTGGCATCTCTATATTCTCATCTAACATATAAAGGACAATGATATGTGATTCTAAATATAGTGATTCTGCTGCTATAGTGATGGACAAAATGAATTATTCTAGAAACCTGAAGAATATTATTCCATTATACTCTTTTCAATTCCATTCTGAAATATCCTCACAGAATTTCTTCAATTGGATTCCTCTCCAAAATTTCTACAAAATTGTTTCTTCTTCCACTGTCCCACTATTTTATGAGGTAACAATATTAATACTTTTCCACCAACTTCCTAAGCTAGATTTTCTAAATAAATATATTTTCTCAAACAGAATTTGTTGTCTTTGGAAGTCAAATTTTTTCACTTGCAAAGAAAATCATATTTCCTCACTGAGGGAATTTCTAAGTTCTTTTTATTTCATTCTTGTTATGATTTATTTGCAAAAACAGAATTTACTTAAGAAATCATGAATCATGATAATTTCACCTGGTAGGGATTAGAGCCAAGATAGTGTGGTAAGGTGAACTCCCTCAAAATTCCCTTCCAAACAAACTTTAAATAACATTATAAATAAAATTTTGGAGTGGCAGATACAGCAAAAGGTAAGGTTAAAACGTTTTTCTAACCTTAGAAAACTTAAGCGGTCATCAGGATAAACTTATGACATGTGGATGAAAGTTTTTCTGAAAGCCACACACTGGGCAAAAGCAACAGCAGCTCAGGAAACAGCCCAGAGAAAATAAAAGATCTGACAACTGGTCAGAAAGAGATTACAGGGGATCCTTTGATGATATGTAGTATAATAATCTCTATCGAAATTTGAGGGCAAAGAGGAGTGCTGGTTGTTCAGCAATGACCCTGATTGGAATTCCAAGGCAAAGAGGAATGGTAGTTCTTGTGGTTGCAGAGGTCTAGGGTGCATTCATGGGTATAGATCAGAGCAAAGACCAAAATAACAGTGACCAGACCTCTCTCATAACATTATATAACATCATCCCATAACCTTGAAAACACTGAAAACTTGCTGATTCCAAGAAGTAGCTCTGAAATAGAAGCATGAAAAATACTGGTTTGGTAGAGTGCCTTCTTACCCCTATATGAGTAGATCCACTTTTATATGAAGTTCAAAGCAAATAAATAGGCTGGAAAATTAACAAAATAAATCAATAAATGAACTTAACCATAAAAATTTCTGAGGGGAGGATGGGGAAGGCAAATACATAAATTCAGAAAAAGCCAACAACATGAAAATAGCTACAAACAAAGTCTCAAAGTAAAATATTAATTGTATTGAAGGTCATCAAACCTTTTTTGAAGCCTGAAAGACATTATAGTGGTAAGTAGAGGGAAAATTGTCATAAAAATGATGGTATTGCAAGAATATTATGAAAAAAGAATAACATCTTGGTAAAAGAGGCACATAAATTCACTGAAAAAATTAACATTCTAAAAATAGAATAAACCAAATTTAAAAAAAAAGAAATGCAAAAGTTCACTGAAGAAAATAAATTCTTAAATTTTTTTTTTAAAAAAAACGTTACCTTCTGTCTTAGAATCAATACTGTATATTGGTTGCAAGGTAGAAGAGTGGTAAGGGCTAAGCAATGGTGTTTATGTGACTTGCCCAGGGTTGCACAGCTAAAGAGTGTCTGAGGCTAAATTTGAACCTGGGACCTCCTTTCTCTAGACCTGACTCTCAATCCACTGAGTCACCCAGCTGCTCCCAGAAAATCAATTCTTAAAAATAAAAACTGGACAAGTGGAAGTTAGTGACTCCATGAGATATCAAGAAAAAAAAATCAAAAGAAAGTAAAATTGAAGAAATTGTGAACTATTCCACAAGAAAGAATTACTGACTTGAAAATATATCAAGGAGAGATCATTTAAAAATCACCAAACTATCTGGAATCCAAGATTTTAAAAAGAACCTAAAAAAGAGCATCATATGTCAAGAAATTATCAAGGAAAACTATCCTTATATCTTAGACATAGAAGATAAACTATAAATTGAAAGAATCCACTTATCACCTCATTAAAAAATCTCAAAATGAAAATTCCCAGTAATATGGTTAGTAAAATTCATGATCTCCCAGGTTAAAGAGAAAATATTTTAATTGTCTAGAAAAAGCAGTCCAAACATTGTGGCATTGTGGCCAAGATCTCATAAGATTTAATAGCTTCTCTATTAAAGGAAAAGAGGGCTTATTTCAAAAGACAAAGGGATCAGTATTACAATAAGAAAAACTTACCCATCAAACATAAGTATAATTCCTAAGTGGAAGAAAATTAGATGTTTAATGAAAAAGATGACTTTCAAGCATTCCTGATGAAAAGATTACAACTGAATAGAAAATCTGAAATTCTAAGACAAGATTTATGAATAGCACAAAAATTTAGTCATGAAAAGAAATCATTAGTACCTTCAAAATTAACTTGCTTACTTTCCTATATGGGTAGATGTATGTAATTCAAGAAATTTATGCATATGTATATGTATATATATATAAACACGTATATAGATATGCATTTATATATGTATGTGAGGGGATATTTGTGTTTGTGTGTGTGTGTTAAAATATATAATATTTCTTTAAAAAGTAATGATATTAGCAAGGGACTAATGATGGAAAAGGATATCTACTTCCATGGAAAGAATATAGTCTGAATGAATACTTTATTGAATTTTATTTTTTCAATTACCTGTAGAAACAATTTTAGACAATTATCTTCTGACATTTTGTGATTCAGATTCCCTCCCTCCCCACCAAACCTGGGAAAGAGCCTTATATAGATTATATGAGAGCTTTCTTGCAGTACATATTTCCATTTCCCCATGTTGTGATTGAAGAGACATATCACATACATATACAATTTTTTAAAAAAATCATGAAGAAAATAAAATGAAGGATGATACATTCTGAACTGCAATATAATTCTAATGATATTTTCTTTGGCTTTAAGTAGATACTGAGACATTTTATTATCCTCATCTCATTAACTTTTTGGTTGTTGTTGGATTTATCTACTTTTAAGAGGGGATGGTCGAGGTCCTTTACTAGTTTTATTATTGCTCTCTATTTCCTCCTGTAACTTCTTCTTTAGGAATCTGGAAGCTATGCTATTTGGTGCATATATATTTATTATTTATAATTTCATTGTCTATGGTGCTTTTTACCATGACATAATTTATTTCCTCATCTCTTTTGGTTAGAAAAGTTTTTACTTTTGCTCTGTCATGCTCAGTTCATGACGGCCAAACCTGCTTTGTTTTGTTTTTTTTTCTTTTTGATTTGGCTGAAGCATAACAAATTCTGCTACAGCTCCTTACTTTTTAGTCTGTGTTTCCCTGCTTTAAATACATTTCTTGTAGATAGCATATTGTGAGTTTTGAAGTTTTAAAGTACTCTCTAACTCTTTTCTATTTCATGGGTGATATCATTCCATTCACATTTAGAGTTATGATAATAAATTGTGTCTTTCCTTATATTTTATTTCTTCTATTTATACCTTTCTACCTCTCTTTTCAGGCTTTCTTTATTCACAAATGTTTTGCTTCTGACCATTGCCTTCCCTTCTACACCCTTACTTTTTTCATACTTCCTTGTTTTCTCTTATTCTCATTTCCCTTCATAATAATGAAAATAAATGCAATATATAATAATTAAAATGTTACATATAATATTTATAAATGAGTTTTGTTAAATAATATTAGAAAAATTGTTGTGGTCACTGTTTATAAAATTAATTCTTAAGTCATGAGGATGATAGTTGCTTTTGACAATTTAATTTAATATAAATATAGTATTAGAAAGAAATAAAGAACGAAGGAAGTATAAAATTTATTTCCTAGCCTACCACTCAAAAGTCTGGTCCATAGGATTTCAGTTCCCTACCCAACAAGGTTCCAATCTCACATGGAAGTCCAGTAGTCTCTTCAGAGCAAGAGTTTTACCAGCCAAGAGGATGTCTTCTGCTCGAGTCACCAATGCCAAATGAAGTAGAAGAATCAATCCCAGGCAACTCATGCCAAGGACCTGATCTCCTCTGCAGTCTTGTCTTTTATAGCCCTTTTCTCCACATCACTTCCTGTTTCTCTGAGCTGGTCTATCACATCTCAGGAATCAATCAAAGTCTCTCTGGCCCAGACCCATAACCCTTAGTTCTTGGTTATGTTCCCAAGGCTCTAAATGTGTGACTTCTGTTTGGAGAGTTCCAGCCATGCTAATGGGATGGTTTGGATGAGAAGAAAGTTCACAACCCTGGGAGGAAGAGGTTAACTTTAACCTCTTACTTCCCTGTAGGGTATTTTTAGCTTTCTATAGCTTACTGAGTATATCTTTTTTGCTTCCAAGTTTGAGCTAATTCAAAAGAGAGTAAAGTTCATGCTTTAGCCACCACATACCCCATCTTCTCCTTTACTGTACTGATTCTTTTTTTTTAACCCTTACCTTCCATTTTAGAATCAATATTGTGTATTGGTTCTAAAACAGCAGAGTAATAAGGGCTAGGTCCTGGTTTTTGTTTTTTTGTTTGTTTGTCAGGAATATCTGGAAGTATTCTATTTCATTAAAAATCACTTTTTTTTCCCTCTGGAAGGTTATGCTTAGTTTCACTGGGTATATGATTCTTGGTTGTAGACTTAAATAATTTGACTTTCAAAATATCATATCTCGTGCTTCCTGGTCCTTAAGTGTAGAAGCTGTCAGAACTTGTGTAATCCTCCATGATGTTTAAATTCTTTCCTTCTGGCTAATTGCCACACTTTTTCCTTGAATTTTTTTAAAATTATGCTATAATAGTTCTCGGTTGTTTTATTTTAGAGTCTCTTTCAGGAAATGATCAGTGGATTCCTTCAATTTCTACTTTCCCCTCTTGCTCAAGAATAATGAGGTATTTTTTCCCCTGATGATTTCTTTCAAGTATTTTGATAATTTTTAGTTTCTCTCCTAGATCTATAATGCAAGACAGTTGTTTATACAATAAGGTATTTTATATTTTCTCCCATTTTTTCACTCTTTTGATTTTGTCTTATTGTTTCCTGCTCTTTTATGGAGGCAGCTTCACTTTATTCAGTTCGAATTTTTAGAGTATTATTTGCTTTCCTGAGATTTTTGTGTTTCCTTTTCCATTTAGCCTATTCTAGTTTTTCAGTAGTCGTTTTCTTCATTTTTTTTAAATTCCATTTCCATTTTGACTATTCTAATGTGTGGATAGAATGTGCTGTATTCCATTCTATATTTTTATTTCTTTTACTTCAAGTGATTATTAATAAACTTTATAAAATTAATACTTGGAATTATTGATATTAATTTAATTTTCCTTTTTTAAAATCATTTGAGTTTTAACTTCTTTTCAAGTTCTTCTAAGATATCTTTTGGGGTCTGATCTCCTTTCTGTCAGACAGACAGACAGACAGATGACATGAAATTAAGGCTTCATATTTTTATATGTTGATCTTCTCTCTCACTAAAGTAACTTTCTATGATTAAGTTTCTTCTTTGTTTTTTGCTCACTTTTCTACTTATTATTTCTTCCCCTCATTAGTTTGTTTATCTTTTGAGAATCTACTCTTCTTCTTGTGTGGAAGGATCACTATTCCAACTTGTGACATAGCTTTTTCTAGTGTTTCAGGTAGATCCAGCTGTCTTTGAGTCCCTTGATATGCACTCTCAGGGGATGAACTGCTTGGCTTCTTGTTGGAAGGCTTGCAGCATTTTTTTCCATCTGTATTCCACTTTCCTTGTTTTGGGTTTCTTTGTTATCCCCTGTGCTGAACTGCTCCTTGCTCTGCTCTGCCTGTTCACTAATGCTTAAGCCATGTGGAAATGAGTAGGATTGGTGTTGGGATGAAAATCCACTCTGTCGCTTTTATTGCCGACAATTTGGCAGTTCCTCACTCTACATCTCATTATCTCATTTCAAATGGAAATGGGTAGAGCTAGCATTGGAGATTTAGGTGGAGGTCAGAATTCATCATGGTATTTACTGTAAGCACAATGAATAAATCTATAATCATGAGTAGTAAATGAAATCACATTGGGGGTTCACAATGCTTTAACTTTATCTTGGTTTGATATCAAGGAATCTGTGAAAAAATGTTTTGAAATATTTGAAATCACAGATAGATAGATAGATTGATAGGTAGTGTTGTGAGGAAGATTATTTAGTATTAGTTACATATAGTGTTGGACCTAGCAGGAAGGGCTGGAGGATTCCAAGATGGAATGAAGGAGCAGGAAGTAGGGGTGGGCTCTGAGAGAGACTCCATTAGTGGTTGACACAAACTGTTGCTAGCCCTGGGAGATTTCAGACTTGCATCTTCATTCCCTGGGATCCTGAGTGGTAGTGACTTTCAGCAAGTGGACAAGACCTGCAGAACTGCACCAAGTGGAGGAGGGGTTTGGGATATGGTGGACAACATCTCAAGCACACTCTCTCTACTTGGATACCTTGGACCACCTTGGCTTTTGGCATCTTGTGATCATCTTTGGATTACCCTGAGAACCCTCAAAGCCACCCTCAGGCTCTTTAACTGTGCTGGTCAAACTTGGTTGGAACCATGTTTGAAGCAGCCTTCCCAGTGACTCCAGAACTGCTCCTTTGAGCTCTGCCTGGCATAGGTCAATTAGAATTAGAGTAGACAAGTCCTCTCCTTGCCCTGTGATTTGCCCTTTAGGGTTTTAAATGCAGAATCCCCTATCCCACCTTTATTTAGTTAATCACAATAAACTGAAAAACCTTTACCTTACCTGCTGGTTCCAAAGACCCTGGCCTAGGGATGATCTGGGTGAGCTGGGCCAAACTGCCATTCTGACAGTTAACAGCAGCTTGGCAGTGAACTCTGGTCTCCCTATCCTGGTTGGTCCTGTCTCTCCTTCAACCCAGTGTGTGTACCCACAAACCATTTAGGTTATATTTTAACATCCCTGGTGCCAATTCTTTTACAGTAGAGAGATAGACAGACAGATAGACAGATGAGATGAGATGAAATTAAACTTTTTGAAGTATTTTACTTCAGAAATAAAATCAAAACCAGAAACTCATATCTGAGCAATTTCCTGAACAATACTTCATGAGAATATAGAAAAGAAAGAATATAGAAAAGTGAAGAAAGAATATAGGAAAGAGAAGAAGATATGATAACAGTTGAAGCTCTACTCTAGGATTATGATTACAAACTCTTATAGCATAGTGGGGGTGAAGGGACATGGCTACAATGAGGAAAGAATTCACTTTTGGAAGTCAGAGTAACAAGACAGTCTTTTTCTCAGGGAAACAGGAAAAAAATCTTCATTCCCATAGGTGCTTTGAATGAAGACAAATAATGAGGATGTTGAAGAAAATTCTGATTTCTTTTGCTCTGACAATTAAAATTCAATCTCCTATAAAGTGTAAATATAAAAAGTTGACTGAATGATAGCTATTAAATTCTTCCTTGAAACCAACAAAAGGAAAGAAACATTTAATTCCATTGCCTTATACCTATATGATGCTGGAATTTTCTATTAGATATTCTCTGTTTTCACAGTTTTTTTTCTATTTCCTGTTTTTTGTCTGATATACTAAAACTTTCCTTACTCCACAAAAAAAACACTCTTAAGTGATCTCTAAAAATGTCTTTTAATTGTCTTTAGAGGAGAGTGCAGTTGAGGACATGTCTTTTGACAAACTTATTATGTATATTAATAAAACAAGTAAGAGTTTTAAACTAAAATCTAAAACACTAGGTTCACTCTTTCCATATCCTGTAGATGGGGACTGAGCTAATAAGGGAGAACTCTATGTTTTTTACATTAATAATAACTCTTATAAGATCCAGAATCATAGAAAGAGAGAAATCATAGACTTTAAGATCATATACCCTTGAGCTATTTGGTGAAAGAAGAGCCAAATTCAGGTGACTTACAGCTCAGACATTTCAGTTGAGCTTAGCCTCTGAAATGAAGAGCAGAATAGACACGTCTTTAAAAGAGTTCATTTTTTAGATTACCTGGTAAAGCATTTCCATGTGACAAACACTATACTAAGTGCTTCTGATTAAAAATAAAATTTTAAAACATCACTGCCCTCACAGGAAGTCACAATCTACTGATGAAAGAGGAAAGACATGTCCTAGGCAGAGTAGCCACTCCTCTCCTAAAATTTGGGTGGTAGAAGGGAAAAGAGAGAACAGGAATGCCTCTTCCTTTGACTTTTACTTTGTCCCTAAAAATCCAGATTTTTACCATGTAATAATACCAAATATTTAAATCAGTATGCCACATATTAATATTTTATAAATAGTGTTACTAAATGTTAATTAAGCTGGCTCATCTTCATAGATAAATGTACAAATTCCTAGATTTAGAGCTTGAAAATCATCCAAATGAACACCTTTATTTTGCAGATAAGCAAACATGCCAAAAAGAATAAAGGAATTGGCCAAAGTCACCCACGAAGTGAGTGATAGAACTGAGATTCAAACTAGTCATGCACTTCTTGCCTCAAATTCAATACTTGTTCCACTCTATGAAGCTCTATGTCAAATAAACAACCTAGAGGCCTTAGATCACTAAGGAAAAAAGACCTTGAACCACCAATCTTTTGATTAATACCCAAAGGTTCTAACTTACATATTTCATCCTATAATAGGATTTTTGTTAATTCAAAAGATATTGTCTTTTTTCACACTGAGTAGTGAATGAATTATTCTATCTCAAAAAGTCCCCAAAGTTGTATAATAGATATGATATTATCACTATTTTAATGGGGCTCAAATGATTTAACTGGATAAACCCAAAAAGCTTTAGTATTATAAGTACAGAAAGTCTTTAATTATCTTTAGTTAATAATACAACCAACCTTCCAGTTCGTCTAATGGATTAAGCTATTATACTCAGGGCTCCCAATGGTGGAGAAGGAGTTTACACTATTCAATAAATTTCATGATTAATAGGCAGGATTATAAAAGGGGTTCTAAGTCACATTCTACAAATGTATGGTGAATTTCCAAATTATATGACATCCAGTCACTGATACTGAAGTAAAATTATGACACAATACAAAAGGTATAGATGTGGTAGCAAATTTTCAGATAATTTTTAATGTTAAGTCAAATAAATATAAGGTCCAATGCTACTGAGCTTTTTTTTTGAGGACATTCAAGATGGCAAAGTGGAAGTATCTACTATCTAATGGGTAAATAATTGAAACACTGGGTTACTGGGTTTAGAGAAAGAAGGAGAACTGGCTTGGACAAGGGATAACTGACAGGTAAACACAGGAAACCCAACTAGGGATGTGAGGTTTGGGAAATGACAGTTGGTCAGTTAAACTGACATTCAACCAGGGATACTTTACTTAATATGGGAAAGAAACAATAGGAAGTTAAAAAAACACTTTTAATAGATAATTTAAGGGTAATAGGTGTGGGAGAGGTCACAGTACTCTAAAATACTAAGGAATCAATTCAGGGTTAAAGGTTAAAGATTTGGGAAATCCCTACACTACACTATGCAAGCAGCCACGACACAATGGGATCTCATGTAGATGGTCTGATGGTCTTGATCAGTAGCTCAAATATCCAAGGATATTCCAAGAGCACAGGCTCAGAGAAGTCAGGGAGACTGATCTTGCTTGTCCACCAAACAAGACAGTATTCTCGACCTGCTCTCCTTGATCTTGGTATTTGAGATGTTCCACATGTTGCTCAGAGATACCCAAAATCCACAGGTCACTGGTTTCCCAACTCCTTGAAAACCCCCAACTGCCTTTAGAGAGAGTCCACTGTGTTCAGCCCCTTGCTGTGTTCCAGGTTGGAACTTTAGCTCCTGCCAGCCTGCCTGGCCAAATTTCTAAATCTGCTTTTATAAGTTTGCCTAAAACAACTAGCAAATGTATTTAACTGTGATTACAAGAAGGAACGATTGGCAATGTGGACTTTATCTCCTGAAGCATAGATTCAGGCACCCTAATGATTTAAGGCTGTAAAACTTTCTAAAATTGTCTTAATATACAGGTACTTGGTGGACTGTTCAATAGCTAACTTACAAATAGCACTTGCAAAAGCAGCACCTGGTGATGACTGCTTCAAAGATAATCTTTTTTTTTTTCTTTCCTAATGAAAAAGAGTGATATAAGAGTTGTTCCTGCATATAATACTAGGGGAAATTATGGCAAAGAAATAGTGATACTTTGAAGTTAAATGTATGCTACCACTTTTTTATCCCCATGATTATGCTCCTGATGTTTTTAGGTCACACACAAACACACAAATAGCAATGGCAAAAAGTAACTTTAGTCAATAAGTATGATGACTATTTAAATGGTGATTCTAGAGCATAATTTTGGAAAAGTAAACTCTTGATAAGTGGAATGTAAATGATGTTTTGTATGTATTTAATGCAGTAGTCCGAGGAGATTGGGGAAAGTTTTCAAGTAGGATGGAATCAATACACCCATTTGGGAACAGAGTGGACTATTACAATTAGTAGTAAAAGACAATTTGCATTCTATATGATTATATGTTCATTCAATATGCATTCAATATGATTCTATAATTAGAACAATGATAGAAAAGTAATTATGTGAGAGAGAATGAAATTGAACCTATGCTTTTGGATGGTAGTACTGTGCTAAAATTATTTATGCCATGAACTTTGAGGCAGTTCTAAGGGAGAGATGAGCTTAAAATACTTGAGGAAACTGGGACATCCAATAACATGATCATGCTGGATTTGTATTACTCCACCAAACAACAGACAGTCTATTAGAACTTTATTGTTTCAGGATATGAGCCTATTATAGTCTGCAAATGAAGAAACTGACATTCTCCTGTATTGGTAAAAAAAAAAAGAATAAGTTTCACAAAGCAAAGTATTAACTGTGCCAAATTAAAGATCTTAAAATTCTGATAATAAAAATTTTATACATTCCACACTGGAAATGCTTGTATTTTTTTTTTTGTTCAAAAGGTCTCAAAATTTCACTTAAAAAAGTTTTTTTTTTATGTCAAGTTTTCAGATGCAACTTAATTATAGTCCAGCTTGATTTTATTAAAGCATGAGAAGTAATATTTTTCTTAGTCACTAAAAAGTGATTCTAGTGTACTATGTAGCAGGAAAAGTTTATTAATACATTCATATTAAAATTAAATGTGCCAAAGCACATCTTAGCATAATTAGAATACTGGAAAATGTCATTCAAATTAGGGGAACTTCAACACATAAAGTTGAACGGAACTAAGTAAAATGTACCTAAAATAGGAATTTTTTGGTGCTTGTCTATAGCTATATATTAGACATTTTTTGTTTTTACATTAAAATAATTTCCAGATTACTCAGTTGACTCAGTGAAATCTGTATTTTAATTAATAAAGTAATTAATAAAACTAGCAATATGATGAGAGCAGTGCAGTAGTATCTGACCTGAAGCAGTGGTAAAATATATAATACTGAAATTATGTGTTTATATGATATGTTTAAATTAATTTATTACATACTAAATTATTAATATATAAGTATTCAATAATGAATTTTATAAAATTATAATAATATATAGTACACAACTAAAGGTTATTTTAATAACTTCTCTATAATTTTTTAATTTCTTTCTAGAATGGTTATAAACATTAACAAGTCAAACTTCACGGTGTCAATGTGCCATTTTCCCCATAGCCTCTCCAAGATTTACAATTTTCCTTTTTTGTCATCTTCGACCTCTGTTGGGTTTGAAGTAGTATTTAAGAATTGGTTTAACTTGTATTCCTCCAATTAATTATGGTGCAAAGCATATTTTTTCATATTATTATAGGTAGCCTGATTTCCATCCATTGATAATTTCCTGTTCTTCATATGCTATTACCATTAATCATTGAGGGATAGTTCTCATTCTTATAAATTTAGTTTTATTCATTCCTTTTATACTTCAGAAATGAAACTTTTTCTCAAAAACCTTACTTCAAGTATTTATTTTCCAGTTAATTGCTTACTTTTAATTTTATTTTTATGAGATTTGTTGTACAAGCACTTAAATGTTTCATATAATCAAACTAATCAATTTTTACTTTCATTAATCTTCTCTATCCCTTATTTAGTTATGAAATTTTTTTCTGATTAATAGGTCTGATTGCTATTGTCCCTTTATTTCTTTAATTTATTTATGATGTGATCATTTATATTCAGGATAAGATTTGAGGTATTTCCCTAAAGTTATTGTCCAGTATTCCTACAGCCTTTTTATCCAATAGGTTCCATATACTCACAGTTAGGGTCTTTGTATTTATCAAAAAGTGGAGGGGCAGCTGGGTAGCTCAGTGGAGTGAGAGTCAGGCCTAGAGACAGGAGGTCCTAGGTTCAAACCCGGCCTCAGCCACTTCCCAGCTGTGTGACCCTGGGCAAGTCACTTGACCCCCATTGCCCACCCTTACCACTCTTCCACCTATGAGACAATACACCGAAATTAAGGGTTTAAAAAAAAAGTGGATTACTATATAATTTATCTTCTTAGTACTCTAAGTACTCTATACCTAATCTGTTCCACTAATTTATTTCTCTATGGCTGCTGCTGTTTTTATCCAATAACAAATTGTTAGAGAATTAATTATTTCTGTATAATTAGTGATCTGGAACTGTTAGGTCCTCTTCATTCCCATGGATTTTCTTTATGGCTATTGGGATTCTTGATCCTATTTTTAGTATATATTTGAATTTATTTTATTTTTTAATCTTATAAAGCAATCTTTTTTGTGATGGAATTATATGGGATCTTAATTTAAATAGTATTGCTATTTTTTATTATACTTATATGTATTATTCATAAGCAAGTAATATTTTCTCAGTTTGTTTCTATAAATAGTGTTTTAGTTGTATTTATAGAGATTTTGATATATCTCAGTATTTAGACTCACAGGTAAAAAATGTTACTTTATATAGAGTTTCTTATTTTTTCTCTTTTATGTTTACCTTTTTATTCTTCCTTTGATTTTGTACTTAAAGGTCAAATTTTCTATTTAGTTCTGGTCTTTTCAGCAGGAATGCTTGAAAGTTCTATTTCCATTTTTCCTCTGAAAGATTATACTGTTTTGCTGAGTCAATTATTCTTGGATGTAATTCTAGTTCCTTTGCTTTCTGGAATATCACTTTCTAAACCCTTTATTCTCTTTAAGGTGTTAGCTGCTAAAACATTTGTGATCAGACTATGACTCTATGGTATTTTAATAATTTCTTTCTGGCTGTTTGAAAGATTTTCTCTTTGACCTGAGAACTCTAAAATTTGACTTTAATATTCTTGGAAGTTCTCATTTTAAAATTTATTTCAGGAGGTGATTGGTGGGTTCTTTCTATTCTTACTTAAACTTCTGTATCTAGGGCACTGAGGTAGCTTTCCTTTATAATTTTCCTGAAATTTAATTTCTGAGTTCTTTCTTTGATTATGGCTTATAGGCAGTCCAAAAATTCCTAAATTATCTCTCCTCAAAATATTTTCCAGCTCAGTCATTTTTCCAATGAGATATTTATTTTTCTATTTTTTTATTTTTATGACTTTTTTATTGCTCCTTTAAATATCATGGATCTGGGCAATCTAAACAAAATATATAAATATTTAAAATATGTTAATTACTCAGATTGACAGAAGAGAAAATAGAATACTTCTTCCCATCTTAGAAAAAGAAATTTAGTAAGCCATTGATGAATTCTCTAAGAAAAATTCCTAAGAAAAAAGTCTCAGGGCCAGATGGATTCACAAGTGAATTCTATAAAACCTTTAAGTAGTTATTAATTATAATATTACATGAACTCTTTGGGGAAATACTTGAGTATAGAACTTTATCAAATTTCTTTATGTCACAAATATAGTACTGATACCTAAACCAGGAAGGGAAGTATCATGGAGCCATTACCTTCCACTTATACAATTCCAATTTTTAAGGAATTGTTTTTACTAATGAAGCTTTGTACAGCCAATTCTCATTTGATGTAAATGGAGATTGACAGACCTCCCCCACTTCCCCTCTCCAGGATCTCCATGGTCTCAACCTCCCTCTGCAGTTCTGCTGCTTCAGTGTGTAGAAAAGAGGATACTTTGTGCAAAACTATACAAGTGCTAGTGGTGCCGGTGCTCCTGCTGGCATTGCTGCCACCTTTGCCACCCTTGCTGCCTGCTCACTAAATAACTGAATTTGTATAATGTGAATTTTTGTAAAATAAGAACTCTATGCTCTTCTTTATTTACTTGTTCAATTTTATTTTTTAAAGTTATTTTCTTTGGTATTTTTATGTGCTGCTTTTACCAAGCTATTAACTTTTCATATTTTTTTTTGTGCTGTGTGAAGTTTTCATTTCTTTAACTAACTTTTCCTCTGCCACTCATTTTAATTTTGAAATCATTTTTAACTTTCCCAGGAATTCTTATTGGACTTATTTCCAGTTAACATTCCTCCCCCAATAAAAGCCTTTGTGTATACCTGATTTTATTTTATTGTCTTCTGAATTTGTGTTCAATCTTCCCTATCACTCTAGAAGCATTTTCATTTTTTTGTTGCTGTTTGCAAATTTTCTCTTTATTATTTTTTCTTTTTTTCTTGACCTTGAACATTTTGCTAACGTTGGCTTATGTTATTGGAGGGGGAGTCACTGTCCCAAGCTATTTGTATTTTTACACTGATGTTTTCGGAGCTAGTTCTGGGAATTTAAAAGGTATTAGTCCTTTCAAAGTGGTGTGATCTGGGAAAAGTTATGGTTACTATTCTCCCCAACCTTTTTGGCTGTGAGAGCCATAAACATGTGCGGAAGGAGGAAGGAGAAGGATGGAGGTAGAAGGAGCTGGAATATGGGGTGGGGGCTGAAGGGCCCCCTGGGGCACATCCTGGGCCTCTGCCCAGACTGGTAGGTCCGGAGGTGGAGCCAGATATGGCTCAAGAGCCATACGTTGCTGACCCCTGTCCTAGTCTATACTCTAGTCCTTACCCAGGAAGGACCTGTGATTCTTTTCAGTCACTAGCAATATCACTCCTCAGAGGCCCTGTTCCATTGGGGCCAGAAGTGAAATTGCTTCTTAGAGGCATTGATTCTTTAGGATTTCAGTCATTCCTTTTTGCCCTGGAACTGTGACAACAGGTAATGAATTAAAAGAAAATTATACCTAGTCTTGCACCAGTGTTAACACAGAGGTCTCTTGTAATACCTTTTTGACCAGTTGCCTTATCCCCTTTAGCATATTTGGCTTGAGAGTTCCTGAACCTGTTTGTATTGCTGTCAATACCAAGTGCCAATACAAACAGTGTTACCACCAAATGGGCTCCAGAAATGCCCTAGTGTGAAGAACCTCTTCTTCTGACATCTTAGTTGTCTGGGGTTGGGAAATTTCTCACCCTGACATTTCATTGACACTACCACTCCAGAATTTCATTTGAGGTATAATTTCGAAGTTGTTTGGAGGGAAACATTGAGAGAGTTCTATTGTATAAATTCTATTCCACCATTTTGGCTCTGCCAGGATCTTGAATCCTCCATATATGAGAATCTATCCAGTGCTTTGGAGGTTTTCTAGAACTGTCTATTACGTTTATGGTGTGTGAACTGTTCCAGCCCTCAGGTTGTTGACTTGTCACCATTTTTCATTCATTTTCATTAATTAATTCTACTTGCTATACCTGATGAATGCATTTAGTACTTTGTTAACCCACAAATGAAATGGCATGTTTATATAGATGTTCAACATGTATTCATTTTTATCTGCCTAAAAACTGATATTATCTTAAGTCAGAAAAACTTAAAGAACAGGTACTGTGTTGAAAAATTTGTAAAGTACATATTGAGTACAAAATTCATAAAAACCTTTGTATGAAGATCATGATGATGAGGAAGGTGCCTTTCATCCATGAGAAATTTTCAGGCCATTTTCCTCTGAAGGTTTTGAAGCCCCATAGTCCTAACTAGGAAGTGAAACTACAAAGCCCTTCACAACTGAAAACTCTTGTTACAGAAATGACAGAGATATGTGCTGTCATTCTCTTTTAAAAAATATTTTATATATTTTATTTTTCCCAGTTGCACGTAACTAACCTCTCATTTTTTTCTCCTTCAACTCAGTGCTTAAATATTGAAATGAATCTCTGTTTTCCCTACCTTGTGCTTTCACTGAAATAATGAATATCATAAGCTATCCTATTTTATTCTATTCTTCTCTATTCTATTTCCTCCCATAAATTCACATTGAATGAGAATCATGCATTTAGAATACCAAATATCAAGTCAGATTCACTGAACTGTTTTTCGTTTAATATATTTTTTTCTGGGAAAAAGTCCATGAAAGAATTATCAGACCAAGTCCCCATTATTAATGCACTTGAAATACACTTTTATAGAGATTAGAAGATTGTGGGGAATAAAACTTCTTATTGCTGTCATTTAAATTTCCAGACAGCTATAGTGCTGAACTTGAATTTAAGAAGACGTGAGTTCAAATCTTTCTTCAGCCACCTACTAGCTGTGTAACCCTTTGTAATTTGCTTAAACTCTCTCAGTTTAGTTTCTTCATCTGTATAATTGAGACAATCATAACAAAAATGCCACCAGGCTCTGTGAGGGTCACATGTGATAACATATATAAAGTGCTTTATAAACCTCTAAGAACTATATAAATACTATCTATTAATAATACTAGTTGGATAAGTTTTAATATTCCTCCAATTCATAAATTTCAAGCCCTGCATAATTATCTGTGATTTATAATCAAATGAGTTTTCATGTTTAAGAACCTTATCATAGAATCAATTCAGTGGGTTTGGAGAGGAAACAAGATGATGAAGTAGCAGGTCAAAGTATTTCCAAGTTGTTGTTCATACCTGCTCCACAAAGGAAAATGCATCAGATTAAATTTTTACTGAGAAATCCAGTGAATCATTTTTCAAGTACAGGTCTACATAAGGAGGCAAAAATATCTTTAGACGTTTGCTGGGATAACTCCAAGGAAGAAATTTGTAAAAGGCAGACACTCTTCACACAGGAAGACACAAAGACAACTGGTTTATAAAAAGAAGCCTCATTGTGGGAAGAGTTGAGGAAAAGGTGCCATTTGCAAATCCCATTACTATGTATTTATAGGTCATGGATCCAGGGAAGACAGTGGGGAAGATCTGGACACCCTATGGGGGTAGCATTGCAGGGTAAGTAATACTGAAGGGGCCTACATTGTGTGTAGAGTGAGCAACAAGTTCAAAAGATAATATTTAGTCATGCAATTTTGAACTGAGGATCAAAGCAGAATTGTAGAAAAAGAGGGAAGAAAGAAAAGCACATACTGATACAAAATATATTTAGCAGTTCATTTTGTGGTAAAGAACTAGAAACTTGAGGAGATGGCCATCAATTGGGGAATGGCTGAACAAGTTATGGCATATGTCTATAATGGAATTATATTGTGCCATAAGAAATTATTACAGGATGAGTTCAGAAAAAGAGGGAAAGACTACTATCTGTGTTGTATGACACTCTGTTATAAACTTGATCAGCCAGTCTATCATAATGTCAAATAGGGGGAAGGGGTGAGGGAAAGAGGGAGGGAACTGGAATAGCAAAATATCAGATAGTAGTTTCTACATATAATTAAGCAAAATTAAAAAGTTTTAAAAAACTAAAATTTTATCACTTTGATAATTTAATCATTATTCTTCATTCTGTTTTCCAGGTATATATTTTTTACCCAGTACATTTTTTTCTTTTCTTTTTTGGCTTTTAACTTTATGTTACATTTCATAGCTCGTGATGTCACTAACTTTTTTCTGTTCCATTTTACAGATTCCACTTATTTCCATTGCTTATTTAAAGTTCACTTAAGTCAAATTATTTTTATCTTAAGAACTAAAAGGTTATTTTTTCTTTTTCCTTTTTTTTCCAATTTCCCCAACACCTGATATGTATGAAAATTATTTAATAGTAGAACATATAATTTCAAATGATACCTTTAAAGTCACAATTATGAGTTTAAAAAATATATGGACTTGAAAAAGAATACTAAAATTATGACCTCAATTCACAAATTGCAATTTTTTCTTTATATGTAAAGAAATTATTCACATATATGAAAATAAAAGTCATTCCTTAGTTGATAAGCAACTTAAGTATTTGAATAGGAATTATTGAAAGGAAGAAATCCAAGCTGTAACCTAACATGAGGAAAATTCTCCAAATCATTCATAATTAAAGAACTAGAAATCAAAGCAATTCTGAGGATCCATTTCACTCAAGTCAGATTTGAAAACATGACAAACATGGAATAAATTGAGGAAATGGCGGGGGCAGGAAATCATCACATTCCTTAATAGGTTTGTGAATTTGCCAAGCAATTCTGTACAATAATTTGGAACTGTTCTTAAAAATAATGAAATTGCATTCCCTTGTGTCTATTGATACCATTATTTGACTTATATGCTGAAATATCCAAAAATGAGGGAGAAAAATAAAACTCTAAAGAATTATTTATGCAACACTTCTTTTAGTGGCAATGTGCTGCAAATGAAGATAGCATCTAACTATTGGGTTAAAAATATTTTACAAAAATTAAGGTAGAGACAAATTATGGTATGCAAATTCAATTTCACTGTAAGAAATGATGAAGTAAATTGTTTGAGAGAATTCTTGGAAGTCTTTTATGAAATCATTCAAGGGAACTAGAAAGAACTAAGTCAACAAATTATAGAATAACAATTTTATAAAGACAAAAAACTGTTAAAGGCTTTAAAAAGATCAAGGCAATTTCCTACAAAGAATTTAAAGGACCAGTGATGAATCATGCTCCACTCCTCTGAACAGAAAGATGACTAATTCACAATTAAATGAGGAGATAAAAGATTTTTTAACTTTTCCAATTTTGGTTTCTTTTTGGAGTGTGCATATTATTAGTTTTGTTTTTAAAAATATAAAGTTAAGAGGAGGTAGAAAGAAATTATCAATTGAAAAAAATCTAAGCTCAATTTTAGTGAAATTTGACATGTCTGGTTAATCGTATTCTTTTAGAAGTATTAAAGTTGTTAGTATTTACTATTCAAAAGAAATGGAATGTCATTTAAATTTACTTCTTTCATTCAAAAATTAGTGGCATAATTTTCATAAGAGAACATACTTTAAAGTGGCATCTCTCAACTACCTTATGAGCATACCCAATAATATTCACATCCATATCTTACTTTACCTGATATATAATATCTCATTTCCAAATGCATTTCTTTGAATTTTAAAAAGAAACTATATTTTTCCTTGCATTTTTCACATATGCTGCATTTAACCCTGGATTTGAAGGGTATTGTCTGAATTTGAATCATTTTCATTGGTTTGTCTGTGAATGATATATGAGTTTTGTCCCTGAGTGAAATGTAACAAGTAGATATGTCTTTCATAGAGCTTTATGCACTATTTTTTTCAGTATTTAGCCTGATGTCAAAGAATGATAGACTGAAAAAAATACAGCCAGTGATGACTGAGTGTTAAGTTTCACCACCTGGAATTAGCTTTTGCAATAGAGAGCAATAACAAGAATGCAAAGGGAAATTACCAACATTAATGTTTAACTTAGCACTACCAGATTCAGTACATATGGTGATATTTTGTTCAGCAAATATGAAAATATCACGATTTGCCCAGATTCAGTGAAGAGAAGAAATCTTACTTCTTAAAGAGGAATCATTCATGAAGCAACTCCCTGGATAATAAGAGTCTTTGAAGAGTCATAAATTTTACAGAGCATGAGTAGGGTATGTTTACAGTAGGCTATACATCAAGAGCTGAAAAGGACTTCCAGTATTCTGAGAAAATGTTCCTATTAGATAGAAAACTGAAGCTTTGTAAAACAAAAATATAACCCACCTCACCAAATCTTAAAACCTATTTTATTATAGACACATCTTAATTATTCATTCTTTTCATGAAGCTTTTCCTAACCATATATCCAACCAACTGCAAGTGTTGTCCCTCCAAACAAACTTGTATTTAATGACTTTGTATATATTTGTATTTGTTACATGTACATATATGTGTGTGTGTATGTGTGTGTGTGTGGGTTTTAAAGTATTCTTGTTTGGGGACCACTAGAATACAAATACTTTTAGAAGTAGGAATTATTCTATTCTTTGCACTTGTATATACTCAGTGCCTAGCACAAAATTGGGCATATTGTAGACAATCAATTAAGTTCATTAGGGAATTGTTTCCACATTTTATTTAAAAGTATACAGACATTCCACTACTACCAATCATTTAGAGCTTTGTTTCAGTAAAATAATTTGTTGATATTATGACTTTTAAAAATGGAAAATGAATTTAAGAGAAATAATCCATTTGAAAAATTCTTCTTTTAAGACTAAATTTTCTAAATCTCTTTTATAATACATGGTCTATTTTTCAGTCTAATATGTCAATTTCTATCAACCTCCTTCTCCTCATACATACATATCCATGCAGAATGAAAGAGAGAGAGAGAGAGAGAGAGAGAGAGAGAGAGAGAGAGAGAGAGAGAGAGAGAGGAGAAAGAATAGTTGTCCTTTATTTTCTTTAGTGTGAATCAATACAGGTGTAATCTACAGATCTGAGTTTTAGGATTTTCCATAATTTTATTGACTCCTTATCCCAACAATAAACACCAGAGAATAAAAGGATAAAAACAAAATGTAATACTTTAGCACTACCATCTTCCCATATACCAAATGGCCAAAGGCAGTTTGTTAATATAATCTACATTTCACCTCCTTGAAAATTTGGAAATCCCTTAATAAATATTACTGAAAATGTGCTCAAGCTGTTTCTTACCTTAAAAAAAAAACACCTTTAAAAGCTATAGGGAATTGTTAAACAAAAATTCAAGATTCATCACATTTCAGCATTTACTTCAAAGTCATGAATAATCTGAAAAGGAAAAGTCTGTATAATCTAATATTTTAACAGAAAATTAGCAAGAAGCGGAAGAAAATAACTAATATTTGACAAGGAATTGTTTTATCCAGATTGCATTATAATTAATTTGGGAGAATTGGTTTCATTTTTGATCTTGTTCCTCACTTTCTTCTCCACAACTCAAAGTATTCTAGAAAACTTTGGGATTGATGTTGTTTCCTGATGACTTTTTTAGACCTTTATCAGTTACTTTTTCCAACAGAAGACACAGGCTGCTAAAAACAGTGTCTCATTCTAGCCAGTATAGCACCTACCTCCAAATATCAGTTTTAAATTCCAGATTGGCTGGATAATATAAATAGTACAAGGTGTGCCATGCCTTGGCAAGTTTGTTCCATTTAAAATGCCTTTTCTTGCTTCCTTTGTCCTGTTAGCACTAGTATTTTTAGTATTCTTAACCAATTTTAGAAAATTAACAGTTGAAAAATTGGTAGCATTCCACTCTATGCTACTCTACAGACTTCTGACATTCCTCAGCTCTTCACCCTTAAACTTCATTCCAGTGATAGAATTCACACAATGAACATACCCTCTGCCTTTATTGCTTACTCTCTGATTGAACAAGTCTTCCCATAACCAATATCTAAGGAAGATGTCCAGGTCAACCACATCTAATTCTTCTCCAGGTTGTAATTCTGTGTTCCTACATGTTCTTTCCTTTTCAATAGGAGAAAAAGTTAAAGGTTAATTTCCAACTATACAAAATAAGGATCTGGGATAAAAAAAGTGATTCTCATTCATCTTAATGACTAATTTGAATTAGGACAAAATGTTTTAAAAACACGGTTTTAGAACAAATAAGACCAGTGACTTGCTCAATAATGCACAAATAATTAGAACTTGTACCCAGGCTATCTGACTCCATATCCAAGAAAATTTCTACTCTTTCATGCTGGCTTTGATCAATTATGTGATATTTTCCTACTAAATCCAAAAGTGCCATCATTTGGAAAGATAGTTAAATGTAATAATAAATATATTTTTCTACTGGACTAAGGACTGTTATATAATGTATTTTGCATTACAGTGAAGAGAACAATTAATATAACATTTTGTTTGTCCTTAGAAATGTCATTTGGCCTTTTGGAGTCTTAATATACTTACATGTGAAATGAGTTAGTTTAATCTAGATGACCTCCAAGGTATAGTTCAGCTCTAAATTTATTTTCCTCTGATAGCAGAACAATGGATTTGGCTTTCATGGATGATGCTCATGATAATAATGAAGACTTCCTGCAGATTCAGATTGCAACTCTTCTCCATCCCCCCCCCCATAAAATGCTATTCTTTCTCTTTTTCTTCTAAAAATCATTCATAAAGTATTATTCATAGCAAATACAGCAGATAAATTCCTTTAGCTCCTTTGAATATTTCATCATATTCTTTTATTTTCATTGATATTTACTGATATAGCATAATATTTATTATATTTTCTGGCCAGAGAATGCCAGAGAAACATTAATACTCTCCATATAATCTTTTCTCACTTTATATACCCATTTTCTTCTTCAGGCATGCACATCCTTTGTGAATTTACTCCACTCCTCCCACACATATCATCATAGTAATATGCTATAGCCTATGTAGACCTATCATTTTACTTTCCACTGACATTTCAGTACTATCTTGTTTTTTTTGGGGGGGGGTGGGAGTTCATCATATTCCACAATTACAATTGTAATACATCATCAGTATAACATTATTTTTAATGGTCTTTGTCATTAACATGCAACTTTGAAATACACCAAGGGATGCATACTTTTCTAAATGTGATCTAGTGATCAAAACAGACTATCTGTGAGAGTGGGAAGAGCACAGGTTTAGAGTTGGCAGAGACTTTGATGGTAACACAATCTAATCCTTATTTTAGAACTGAGAAAACTTAGAGGCTGAGAGTATAAGAGACATTCCCAAAGTTACTCAGGTCTATAAATGAATGATAAAATATTCTAACAAAAGTCTTCTATTTCTAAATCCAGGGCATCTCATTAAGTGAATAAAAATTCCAATTAACCAATTTTTAAAATAAGAAATTGTAAACATAAACCAATGAAAGTCAAATGTGAATTTTAATCTTTTTGGTAGTTTTCATGTCTTCATTTTTCTCTTCTAAGAATATGAAAAAAAGAGTAGAAACGTTTGACTCATATTTCCTGTAAAGGAATTGAATGAAAAGGAAAAAAGTATCTTTAATAAACATACACATATACATACACATATGTGTATGTATTTATGCATGAATATTTTTTCTTCTTCATGCAGGGAACAATAGGCACTTGGTGACACTAGTAACCACCCACTTTAAGATACTTTCAAAACCAAGTAGCTTTTATCTCAATAGATTTCTAAATCCATAATAGTTATTCAAAAGAAACAGAAATCCCAGTCTTTCACAATAAAGATGTAAAAAACAGAATCAATGGAGGCACTTAGTTTCCTTTCTCTCAAAGGTTCACAAGCAAATAATACATGTTGTTCACCCTTCACCCTTGGGTAAACATCATTAATCTAAAGGAATAAAAAGGATACGTGGGCTTTGATCTGTAATTTGAAACTAATTGAGTTCCTTTTTCCTTTGGCATCTTTCTCTTCATGTTCACTCAGTACAAAGCAGTATCTTTCAGGGAATCCCAAAGGAAAATAGCTGATTCATTACAGGAGTGATGAAAATTCTGAGATTTTCCCCAAGGGTATCAGGACCCTTTAAAGAGGAGCCTTAATGGTGCTATTACACTCTGTCAGGAAATTGGGAAGATTTGGAATTACTTTCAAAAACTCATATTTCATTGAGGAATATAATACTGATTTAATAATACCAAATCTCAACATTAAAGCCTATAATACTATACAAAAGTCTGGGAGTTACTGCTGAGCACAGCACTCATTTAACTGGGTAAAGCATCTCTTCACACTACCAAATTACTTGCATGTCATTGTAAAGGACACTGTGTTTCCTATTGTGAATGTCTTTTATTACTATTAATATGTAATCATAAGAATGCAAATCATTCTGGATTTCTGTGATTGTGTGCTTGTTGCTGTTGCTTTATATTATTACAGGTCGGTTGGTATTTAAGAACACATACATACTATAAGTAGAAAAAGAATATCACTGCATTTTTTGTTCCAAAAGAATTGTATGATACTGATGTAACTCCTTCATTTTATAAATGAGGAAACTGAAGCATAAAGAGGCAAGGTGACTTGTCTAGGATCACAATGAAGTTTATAAAGAAGGATTTGATCTCATTTTCCTACCTCCAGGTCAAGCATTCCATCTAATGAGCCATTTAGCTACTTAATAAAGAAACAAAGAACAATACATTATAAAATTTATAGCATTCACATTCACAGGTCCAATTCCATGTATTAAATCATTCCAGAGAAGATTAGACATAACTGTTTTACCATTTTATAGGCAGCTTGGTATTTGCATTTGTATCTATTCTGACATAGTCAAATTAATTAATAATAATTCATATTTGTTGAGCTAAATTAAATTTCAATTTCCTTTATTGAGAGAAGTAGAGGAGGCACTGAGAACCTTCACTTATTCAAAAATATTTATTAGACTTCATCTATGAAAAAAATTATATCACATACTAGGCAAGATGAAAAATACATGTATATATACACATTTATACAGATGGTTATACATTTATAAGTTTGTGTATGTGTATATTACCTTCATTAAGATTAAAGATTTGATAAATAAAAAAATAAAAATAGTTCACTATAGTATAGTTTGTATTTCTAAAATTATTTTTTAATGCTATGGGAATGGCGGTTTCACAGGCTCTTGATATTTCTTTCTAACTTCATCACCACTATAATCATTGTTTATTTAACCACTATAGGAATAAAAGAAAAGATGACTAGTAAAAAGTTTAGAATACTCAGAAAACGTACTTTTCTTCAATATTGACAAATGTAAAATAATTCAAAACTTTTTGATGCTCTCCTGATCATAAAAACAGAATGTGAAAAACAGAGGCAGAATTTTGAAAAAAAACAATCTTTTTAAATTAAAAAAGACTTTATTACCAAATATCAAATATTCCCCATAATGCCAATTCAACGTTATTTTGTTCTTTAACTTGCCACCATCCAGTACATCATTCTTAGTGCCTGTGTGCATTTTTTGTTGTTGACATTTGCCTTTTTGATAATGATTTTATTGCACAAAGCAATAATTTAAAATTTCTACCTTTCTGATTTTAATTACACATTTTTGATCTCTAGAATATAATTTTAATGTTCCAAATTTAATCTCTATTCTTGTATACATTTTTACTGATAAGATCAACTTAAAAATATTCAATTTTAAAATTATATGATTCCCTTTTCAATAATACTCTTAATTATTTCTAAGTCACATTAAAATACTATTTTGGTAAATTTCACCATGACAACTAAACTTTCTGGAGCAATTTTTGAAGTTCATTAATTTTTAATAGTCTATGCCGCTGATTCCCAAAGTGGGTGCTACAGCAATCCAGGGGACTGGTGATGGTCACAGGTACATTTATCTTTCCTATTAATTGCCATTAAAATTAAATAAAAATTAATTTCCTTAATGGCTAAGTAATATTTTTTTCTGGAAGGGGAGGGTAGGCCAAAAAAGTTTGGGAACCACTGGCCTACGCTATAAAATCTATGTATTATATACTTAGAAATAGCTTGAATCCATGAAACTACATTACCAAAACTTCCTTTCTGTATTACTCCCAATGCTTTTCACCTTGTGTACATTTATGTCTTCAATTGTTGGTTATAAGTTCTGAGGTTTTGCCTCACTCCTCTTTTGCTCTTGCTAGGAGGTTAATGAAGAAAAATGCTGCCCATCTCATAATTGGGAGATGATACCCTAATATTGTAAGGGGGAAAAAAGAGTTTTTGGTTGGATATATTAATATTCAAAGGTGTTGTCACCAAGGAACTGAATAAATACCAATTCCTAAAATGATTTTAGTAATTTATTAACAAAATATAGGAGAGAGTGGAAGTAGAGAGATGAGAAGAGGGTAGAGTAAGAGCTCTAACAACTAGATTTGTATTCAAGTCTGGGCTTTACTCCAGCAGGGCACCAGAGGCCCAGCCAGAGAGCCTAAAATTCAATTAGCAAGGGTTTTAGCCACTAGGGCTTCTCCAATCAAGGAAGCTCCCAGAGGCTAGTACCTCCAGGGAAATTAAGGTAGTCAGTCAGCCTTCTTCACTCACCACGTGTAATTCTAAGGGAAAGATTTAAGAACAGTCTCACCAAGGTCTCAGGGTCCCAGCCAGAGCTTCTCCATGTCCAAGCAATGAACAAGAAGTGTCAAAATGGGCTGAGCCCTGGCAGTCCTCTTAATTTATCCAGGCCATTTCTTTTGTCACTTCCTGTGCCTTCCTCTTAGTTTACGTGTCTAATCACAAAAGACATTTTTCTTAGGACTAAGTAGGGGGCAGTTAGTAAATTCTGATTCATCACCCATTTTTGCACACATGGGTCACAGACCTCCCAATTTGTGAGTTAAGTGGAGTTGTTTACACTTTTTGTGATTAGATTTAAGAATGGGCAAGGTAGATTTAATCTCATGACAATATGTAGAATGAGAAATATATTTTTGAATGCAGGAAATATGGACATTTGTTTAATTAAGCTCATTTGTTCAAGGGCTCTGTGTCATTTGAAATTATTATAAGCCCTGGAAGACTACATCTCCCAGGACTCTCTCTGCTACAACTTCCCCTGACACCTCCCACTTCCTTTGGGGAAGGTGTCAGGGAAAGTATAAAAGCAAAAGTTCGGGGCCTTTTCTCTCTCTTGACCTTGGAGGCTGGCTGGGCTCTCTCAACCCTGAACCCTGGTCTCTCTCTTGGTGCCTTTTTCCCTTTCTGTCTACCTCTTAGTTTTCCCTAGACCTTTCCCTTTCTAACTAAAATAAAACCTAGCTATTCAAAACCCTAAAGTTGCTCTCTGGTCATTTCATTAGGGGCTCTGGTCAATTTCCCCTGCCAGGGCTGGGACCACTACCTTCCTTTCCCTTCCTCTACCTTCCTCTCTCCTTTCTCCCATCCATCCTACTTTTCTCCATCCCTTCATTTTCAACACACATTTTATGGTGACCTTCAGATGGACCTGAACCTGCCTACCTGACTGCCTGCTGACTATCCTACGTGCCTTACTGCCTAAGGGTAAGTGAAAACTTTTTCCCACCCAAGCCCAGCCCAGCAGGGGATCCCTTCCCCTACTAAACCCCTGCCTCTCCTAGATCTAAATCCCTAAATCCCACCAACCCCTTCCTAAGAGCCTAAACCCTAATCCCCCTTACCTCAGATGGGCTAAAACCCAGGCGGGGGGAGTCCCTCAGGAAAACCCAGAGGGGTGGAAAAAAAAACAATAGTATCTTCCCCTACTCTTCCCCTGCCCAGTTCCTGTGCCTTGGCAGGGGATCCAAATCCATCACCCAAGCCCTCACCAGCCTGCAAAAACCGTGGTCCCCTAGAAAAAAACCCAGCCAGTGGCAAAAGACCCAGCAGTGGTTCTACCAGGGGTGGGAAAGCAAGATCTGCCCCCAGTAGTTTGCTGTTAGGAAAAGCCAGATCCCTCTCTACCTTCTACCCCCCTACTAGCTTCAATCTCTCCCTTTGGAGAGATTTTGCCTTTTAAAAGGCAATACTAAAATCCCTAACATTAAAAAAAAAACCCTTACCTTGCTTATCAGCCTGATGGCTGTCATTGTACTTTCATTCATTTCACAGCAGCTTTCATCCATTTCACTGTTCTCCCCTCCTTTCTCCATACTGAGCTACAGTACTACCTTGGCCACTTGAAGCCAGCACTGAGCACAGAGTGTGTTCCCCCCTCCCTTTTTTCTGCTAAGCTGCAGTGCTACCTTTCTGCCATTGGAGGGCAGCACCAAAGATAGCACTGATAATAATAAATTAAATAATAATAATAATAATTTTTCCCACTGAAATGAAATAAATAATTAAAAACAAACAAATAAATACACACATAAGAACAAACAGTTAAATACAAAAAAAATTAGAATTAAAGCAAAGTGAATAAATAAATGATAGCTAATTAAATAAACAAATAGAAGCCTCCCAAAATATTTGCTTCTTTACAGGAAAATATTTTGGCTTTTGCCAAATTGGACTGCCTCCTCCTTCTGATGCTGCTACGGAATTTGTTTTCTTAATTTTAAATATGATGACTCAAAAGACTGCAAATAGGCAAATACAAGCCAACATCCAAGCAGCAGTACAAATCCAATTAGACAATTTCAAATACACTATGCACAATGCACTAGAAAAGGAGGACCCAATTCAAAAATCTGATTCTAAATTTTACGAGACTGTTCCTGAAATACTCAGAGAGGAAAGTCCTATTTCTCCTATTTCTCCTGAAATAGAGGATACAGATGCAATGAAACTCCTGCCCCTCCTCCTTCTCCTGACATCCCGTCCTCTCCTGTCCCTTCTCCCAACCCACAACGAACCCCAGTCCAGACCATACTGGTTCCTACCAATACTGCTGAGACAAAGGCACAAACAACTCAAAAGACACATAATGCCACTGTAAGCATGCAAACACCTAAAAAGATCTGTTCTGCCTTGGTAAGCACCAAAATGACTAAAAAGAAACTAAAACCATGTTATGATTCTGATTCTGATTCTAATTCTGATTCCTGTGATAGCCTTTTCCCCTTAAGGGAAGTGCCTACATTAGACAGATCTGGGAATGTGATAAATTTAACACACCATATACTCCATTCACTCCTCAAGATATCAAAGAGTTTAAAAAAGATATTCTAAATTATAATGATGAACCCATAGCTGTAATGAAAAGGATGGAAGATACATTTTCTAATACAATCCTTCCTATAAGGATGTGGAAAAATTACTAAAATCTTCCTGACAGAGAGAGAAACAAAATAATCTCTCATGTAAATAAGGCCTGAGGACAAAATGCAGCACACTGGCCATTTGAAGACCCAAAATGGAATTATTACAATACAGAGGAAAATTTACAGTTAAATAATGCTAGGACTGCAAGATTAAAATCAATTGAAGAATGTGCAAAATGTCCAGACAACTGGAACAAATTTGATCACCTAACGCAAAATGATGATGAAACTCCCTTTCAGTTTATGGACAGGCTTATTGAATTGGGAGCTAGATATTTGGACTTGGATTTATCAACAGAACAAGGCATACAACAAATAAGGCAACAGTTTGTAAACAATTCTAGCAGAGTGGATCAGGATTACTTTAAGATGCATTGTCCCAAATGGCCAGAAATGGATCTGGATGAATTGAGGAAAATACCTATGTATGTCACTAAAGGACATGAAGAGACAAAGGTACAAACTAATGACCTATTAGATACCATGCAAAAAGAACTTAAATCATTATGAAATGAAATAGAAAAGCAGGAAAGAGGGCATGATAATACACCAATACCACTTGCCCCTCTCCAAGAGTCTAATTATCAATCTCTGACCTGCCACTTCTGTAACAAGAAGGACCACTTAATGATGAATTGCAGGAATTTGTTACAGATAATTAGGGATAATAATAACATCTACAACAATTTCAGGAATAGCAATTTCAGGAATAATAACAATTACAGAAACAACACTAATTTCAGAAACAATAACTATCGTAACAATAATTATAGAAATCGTAATTTCAGGACTGATAATCAGGCACATAATCCACAACAAATGACCCCACAACAGTACCTTCAAAGTGGAGCTCATCCATGGACTACTCAGGGTGCTAATGGCCCTCAAAGGGGAGCCCAAGGAACTACAAAACATTATGAAGGTGTGAGGGGGAAAGGGGGATGAGAATCAGAGGATGCAGCCTTTGATTTTCCAGACCCTGATATCCTTCGTCCTGTTGTCCCTATCCACTGCTCCGCCGTACTAATGAGACTCATGTGACATTGAGAGTTGGAGACACTTACTGTTTTTCTCCTGGACACTGGAGCTTCCAGGTCTGTATTGAGGAACATACCTGATTCAGATTGTGACTCTATTGGTTCCCTAAAAGTAGTGGGTGTATCTGGAAAACCTCAACAGGTCCCAAAGCTGTCACCTCACATGGTAATCGTGGGACACCTAATTGTAGAGCATTCATTTCTTTTAATGCCCGGATCCCCTATAAATTTTCTGGGAAGAGACCTTTTGTGTAAACTTAGTGCCACAATATCATGCTCTCCAGATGGCTCTATGTCATTGGAAATACCCAAGGAATCCTTAAATTTGCTCCCTGTACTTGTCTCAGAGAGCCAGGAGGTGAACAAGCCTCCCACCTTGGGAATACCTACTGACATCCCTGAGTCTCTTTGGGCCACACCTTCTTCCAATGTAGGCCTACTTAAATCAACAGTTACCTTTAAAATTATGACAAAAGGAGGTCTAGCTCCCTCTATTCTTCAATACCATGTATCAAAGGAAGCAATTGAGGGAATTACTCCAGTGATAAATTCACTAATTGAACAAGGGATAATAATTCCATGTAAATCGGAATATAATACACCTATTTTACCTGTTAAAATGCTAAAAATAGGCCCAGAAAAAGCTCAATATCAATTTGTCCAAGACCTAAGAGGTATAAATAATCATGTTATAAAAAGACATCCTGAGTTCCAGGTTAAGATGGCGGCAGAATAAGAAGCAGCTCTTAACCTCTCCTGACCGAAACACACAAAACTCCTCAAGGGGATATAAAAACAAGTCCAGACGAACGGAGGAACCCCACAACAGGGCACAGCGTGGAAGGTATGTGGAATCGAAGCATTTCCATGCTATAAAGGGGTGAAACAGCTCTCACTAAATTGCGGGCTGAGCAACTACCCCACCCCCAACCCCTCCACATGCAACATCTATAGCGCCAAAGCCAGCTAAAAAGAAATAAGCAAGTTTGGGGCACCCATCAAGTCATTGGCAGCTCCGGGGCCTGTTCCTGAGAGCAGCAAGATTTAGGACCCCAATAAGCCAAAGAACGCACACAAAATCTGAGTGTGGGAGCAGAGAGTGGACTCAGGGCGCAGAGCGCGGGCTGAGAGCACAGGCACAGGCGGAGGCGTGGGTGGAGGCAGACACAGCCAGGAACTAAAGCTCTGAAAACCTGAGTGGGGAACCAGCGTGGACGGGTATACGACTGTGGAAGCAGCGCCCTGAGACTTGTAAAGGAACCTCCTGCAGAGGATCAAGCAAGGGGGTCCACCAGGGGGCTTGACCTTGGAAAAAACCAGAACTCAGACCTCAGGAGCCAATAGACCGCGGACAGATACTGAGCGCGAGGATAAACCTGAGAAGCTGCTGGGCTAATGATGGCTACCCAGTCTCAGGAAGCTCAGAAGAGAAAGAATAACAACAAGAAAAAGAAGCCTTTAACACTCCACAACTTTTACACAGAGAAAATCCAGACAACCGAGCAAACAAAGGAGGAGAACAAACAAGCATCCGCACCCTCCTCAAATAAGGAAAACTCCTCACAAGCTATGGAAGAGTTCAAAACTGAGATTTTGAGGAAAATGGAAGAGATCTGGCAAGAAAATAACTGTTTAAAAGGTAGAATCTTGCAATTGAACACCAGAAATGACCAGATTGAAAAGGAATACCAGAAGATTATGGCCGAAAACCAGAAGATTATGGCCGAAAACCAGAAGATTATGGCCGAAAACTGAAAGATTATAGCCGAAAATCAATCCCTAAAGGCTAGAATTGAGCAAGTAGAAGCTAAAGATCTCTGAAGACAACAAGAACAAATAAAACAAAGTTAAAAGACTGAAAAAATAGAAGGAAACATGAAATATCTCAATGAGAGAGTGACAGACCAAGAAAACCGGTCTAGAAGAGACAATGTGAGAATAATTGGTCTTCCAGAAAAACCAGAAATTAATAGAAACCTGGACTCCATACTAACAGAAATAATTCAGCAAAATTGCCCTGAAGTCCTACAACAAGAGGGCAAAATAGACATTGAAAGGATTCATAGAACACCCGCGGCATTCGATCAAGAAAAGAAAACACCCAGAAATATAAATGCAAAATTCAAGTTTCCAAGCAAAAGAAAAAATCTTACAAGAAGCCAGAAAGAAACAATTCAAATATCAAGGAGCACCAATCAGGATGACACAGGATCTGGCAGCCTCCACACTAAAAGATCGCAAAGGCTTGGAATACGATATTCAGAAAGGCAAGAGAGCTGGGCCTGCAACCACAGATCAACTACCCATCAAAATTGACTATATATTTCCAGAGGAAAGTATGGGCATTCAACAAAATTGAAGAATTCCAGGTATTTGCACAGAAAAGACCAGGGCTAAATGGAAAGTTTTATATCCAACCACAAAAATCGAGAGAAACCTGAAAAGGTAAATAAGATACATAGGGGAAAGAAAGAAAACTTATAATTTTTAAATTTGCCTTTTTAAGGGCCTCAGTGAGATCTAATTATCTGTATTCCTATGTAGAGAAATGTTATGTATAATTCTCTGTAGTGAACTCTATTCACTATTATAATATTCACTATTATAGTAATCAGAAGAATAATTCACAGGGTGAGGGTGGAACACTAAATAATCTAAGATGGCGTGGGGGATGGGAAAGAGGGGGTAAATGGCAGGGGACACCAAGAGAAACTTGAGTGAATAAGAAAATAGAATATTCTATTACACACAAAGAGGGCATAGGAGGGAGAGGGGACAAATACTATTATAAGAAGCAGAGGAAGAGAGCATAAAGAGGTAATAATCAAACCTTACTCTCAGTGTAATCAAGCCAGAGAGGGAAGAGTAGCTATACTATCCATTGGGAAATAAAACTCTTATCTAACCCTTCTGATAAAGTTAGAAGGGATAAACCAAGGGGAGCAGGGGAGTGGGGAGGTCAAAAAAAAGGGAGGGGTGAAGAGGGAGGGAATTCATAAGGCCTTTAAAAACAAAAAGAGGGGGGAAAAATAAGGGAGGGGGTAGAAAGGGAAGTTAATCAAGGGAGGGGATAAGGGATAGGGTCTTAATAGCAAACCACTGGTTTTAAAGGAAATAGTTTAAGGAGAAGGGGTAGGAATGGGGGAGGATTTGAAAATGTCAGCAAATGCACAACTGATGATTATAACTCTAAATGTGAATGGGATGAACTCACTCATAAAACGGAAGCAAATAGCAGAGTGGATTAGAAACCAAAATCCCACCATATGTTGCCTACAAGAAACACATATGAGGCGGGTGGACATACACAAGTTTAAGGTTCAGGGTTTGAGCAAAATCTTTTGGGCGTCAAATGAGAAAAAGAAGGCAGGAGTGGCTATTATGATTTCTGACAAAGCCAAA